>NC_092337.1:266415416-266721388 GCF_046630445.1 Rutidosis leptorrhynchoides | reverse complement strand
CCGCTGTGCATTAGCTCATTTTAAGGATATTACTTGGAGTCATTCATGGCATATTTTGAAAGACGTTGCATTCGAGTCATTGAGTTCATCAAGATTATTATGTCAATTATAGTTGGATGTATTATGAAATGATGTGCATTCCGTCAACTTTCGTTGTAAAGAAAGTTTGTCTTTTAAAACCAATGCAATGTTTGTAAAATGTATCATATAGAGGTCAAAATACCTCGCGATGTAATCAACTATTGTGAATCGTTTATAATGTATATGAACGGGTCCTTTCAAAAGGCAATAAAGACACGTAATTCATACGTCCAGAAACAAGTCATGCATTCTGGTTTTACTAGGACTACTTCCCATCCTTGGTCTTGTGGAACATAACCGTTATGGCTGTAGATAAGACAGCGTGTTGTAACGTCGTCAAAGGGACGAGGCTTACGTAATGTCCAACAGTCCTGTAACAATCTAAAAACCTCATTTCTTACCCCAATTACCGACTCCGTCACTTGTGGGAACGTTTTGTTTAATAGTTGTAGGCCGATGTTCTTGTTCTCACTTTGGTGAGAAGCGAACATTACTAATCCGTAAGCATAACATGCTTCTTTATGTTGCATGTTAGCCGCTTTTTCTAAATCACGAAGTCCAATATTCGGATATATTGAGTCAAAATAATTTCTTAACCCATTGCGTAAAATAGCATTTGGGTTCCCCGCAATATATGCGTCAAAGTAAACACATCGTAACTTATGGATTTCCCAATGTGATATCCCCCATCTTTCGAACGAAAGCCTTTTATAAACCAAGGCATTCTTGGAACATTCTTCGAATGTCTTACAAACTGATCTCGCCTTAAATAGTTGTGCCGAAGAATTCTGACCGACTCTAGACAAGATTTCATCAAACATGTCTCCGAGTAGGTCTCTTAAAATATTGGGTTGTCTATCCATTTTGTGTTTTTATACTGTAAAATAGACAAGAGTTAGATTCATAAAAAAATACTTATTAATACAAGCAATTTTTACATATATCATAAAGCATAAGCACACTATATTACATATATTACACCACACGAATACAACTATCTTATTCTGACTCGCTTGTTTCTTATTTTTCGGTTTTGGTTCGTTTTGCCAAGTTTCTAGGGATATATGATGTTCCCCAAATACGAGCCGTCGTTTTCCACATTGGTTTAGAAAAACCTGGTGGTTTAGAGGTTCCCGGGTCATTGTTACAACTTAAGGACTTCGGGGGTTGACGATACATATAAAGTTCATAGGGGTTGGAATTAGATTTCTCTATTTTTATGCCCTTTCCCTTATTATTTTCTTTTGCCTTTTTAAATTCATTTGGGGTAATTTCTATAACATCATCAGAATTCTCGTCGGAATCCGATTCATCGGAGAATTTGTAATCCTCCCAATATTTTGCTTCCTTGGCGGAAACACCATTGACCATAATTAACCTTGGTCGGTTGGTTGAGGATTTTCTTTTACTTAACCGTTTTATTATTTCCCCTACCAGTTCTATTTCGTCATCCGGTTCCGATTCTTCTTCCGGTTCTGATTCTTCTTCCGGTTCCGACTCTTCTTCCGGTTCCTCTTCGGGAACTTGTGAATCAGTCCACGAATCATTCCAATTTACATTTGACTCTTCATTATTATTAGGTTAGTCAATGGGACTTGTTCTAGAGGTAGACATCTATCACATAATATCAAACGCGTTAAGAGATTAATATATCACATAATATTCACATGTTAAAAATATATAGTTTCCAACAAAATTTGTTAAGCAATCATTTTTCAAGTAAACACGGTCGAAGTCCAGACTCACTAATGCATCCTAACAAACTCGATAAGACACACTAATGCAAAATTCTGGTTCTCTAAGACCAACGCTCTGATACCAACTGAAATGTCCCGTTCTTATTGATTAAAAACGTTCCATATTAATTGATTTCGTTGCGAGGTTTTGACCTCTATATGAGACATTTTTCAAAGACTGCATTCATTTTTAAAACAAACCATAACCTTTATTTCATAAATAAAGGTTTAAAAAGCTTTACGTAGATTATCAAATAATGATAATCTAAAATATCCTGTTTACACACGACCATTACATAATGGTTTACAATACAAATATGTTACATCAAAATCAGTTTCTTGAATGCAGTTTTTACACAATATCATACAAACATGGACTCCAAATCTTGTCCTTATTTTAGTATGCAACAGCGGAAGCTCTTAATATTCACCTGAGAATAAACATGCTTTAAACGTCAACAAAAATGATGGTGAGTTATAGGTTTAACCTATATATATCAAATCGTAACAATAGACCACAAGATTTCATATTTCAATACACATCCCATACATAGAGATAAAAATCATTCATATGGTGAACACCTGGTAACCGACATTAACAAGATGCATATATAAGAATATCCCCATCATTCCGGGACACCCTTCGGATATGATATAAATTTCGAAGTACTAAAGCATCCGGTACTTTAGATGGGGTTTGTTAGGCCCAATAGATCTATCTTTAGGATTCGCGTCAATTAGGTGTCTGTTCCCTAATTTTTAGATTACCAGACTTAATAAAAAGGGGCATATTCGATTTCGATAATTCAACCATAGAATGTAGTTTCACGTACTTGTGTCTATTTTGTAAATCATTTATAAAACCTGCATGTATTCTCATCCCAAAAATATTAGATTTTAAAAGTGGGACTATAACTCACATTCACAGATTTTTACTTCGTCGGGAAGTAAGACTTGGCCACTGGTTGATTCACGAACCTATAACTATATATATATATATATATATATATATATATATATATATATATATATATATATATATATATATATATCAAAGTATGTTCAAAATATATTTACAACACTTTTAATATATTTTGATGTTTTAAGTTTATTAAGTCAGCTGTCCTCGTTAGTAACCTACAACTAGTTGTCCACAGTTAGATGTGTATAATACGGGTAAGAATACGACTAGAATTCTTGATGAAAGTACGTTTTGAAGCTGTGTATAATACGGGTAAGAATACGACTAGAATTCTTGATGAAAGAAAAGAATGGGAAAGTAACTGTAACCATTTTCGTTAAGTATGAGTGTTTTGATATATGTCTTGAAGTCTTCCAAAAGTATTTTAATACATCTAAATACACTACATGTATATACATTTTAACTGAGTCGTTAAGTCATCGTTAGTCGTTACATGTAAGTGTTGTTTTGAAACCTTTAAGTTAACGATCTCAATTAATGTTGTTAACCCATTGTTTATTATATCTAATGAGATGTTAAATTATTATATTATCATGATATTATGATATATTAATATATCTTAATATATCTTAATATGATATATATACATTTAAATGTCGTTACAACGATAATCGTTACATATATGTCTCGTTTTGAAATCCTTAAGTTAGTAGTCTTGTTTATATGTATATAACTCATTGTTAATATACTTATGGAGATACTTACTTATCCTAATCTCATGTTAACCATATGTATATCCATATATATATCGTCATGTCGTTTTTACAAGTTTTAACGTTCGTGAATCGCCGGTCAATTTGGGTGGTCAATTGTCTATATGAAACATATTTCAATTAATCAAGTCTTAACAAGTTTGATTGCTTAACATGTTGGAAACATTTAATCATATAAATATCAATCTCAATTAATATATATAAACATGGAAAAGTTCGGGTCACTACAACAGCGAAAGCAATTGAGACCCGAGAAATAACATGCAAAACGGGTCAACAATAATGTTGAGTGAATCTACAGGTTTTAGGTAAACAATACAATATGTTTAAGAAACGACTTTTAGAAAACGTTTATCGGTGAAAGACCACCAAGGTTTAATATTAAAAGTTTGCAGACAACATTTGTCAAGTTTTAGTCTGTTTGTGTACATCAATGTCAAGTTCAGTTGTGTATAACATTCAAAAATGTTTTGTTTCTCCTGTTTGCAAAACACAAGTTTAAGTAACCAATTGCAACGTATGAGACCATAACGGTTTCATATTTAAAGTTTGTAGACAACACTTTGTCCTGTTTCAAATGTTTGTAGACAATATCACATCAAGTTTTATTTCTCTTGTTTATAAACCACGGTTTTAAGTAGCGCAAAATAGTATCTGAAAACACTATTCAGAAAAATATTTCATTTGCATTTGACAACGAGATTCAATAAGCACAACCCAAGGTTACAAAATGTTACATAATCCATGAGCACCTGAATACTAGCATGAAGACCTCCTTTACCCCATAAAAATGTATACACTTGTTCGAGTGTACAAACAGTTCATAGTAAATGCACCATAGTTAAAGTAGGGTGAGGTTTGTCTAACCTAATGGATCCGTCCATCTAAATTGTGCTTATCCGAAGGTAATAAAAGTATTCAAGCTAGGGGCTTTGTGAACAATAACTTAATATGTATAATAGTACTCGTGTCAAACGTAAAAGCATTTGTAAAATGTAAATGTAACCAGCGTGTATTCTCATCTCAAAAAATATGTAAAAAGCGGGACTGTAGACTCACATTCGAAAAAGCTCGGATGAAAAGTAAGCAATCAGCTTGTACGGTTTACAGTCAAATAAGGCAACCTAATTATATGCATTTAGGTTGGTCAACATATATGTCTTATACAATAGTGGTTTCATAGAGTAAGTTGTCCTATTACTCGACTCGAGGCATTTCAAAGTAAAAATCAACACATAGTCAACTAGTTCATGCAAGTCAACAAAAGTCAACCAAAGTCAAACATGGTCAAAGTAGTCAACTAAAGTCAACCATATCAATAGGTCATGCAAACTTGGTCAACACGTCAATCCTAAGTCAACTAACATGTTTTAGTTCACAGTTCGTCAAGTAAGCATTCACAGTTTATCGTCTAGCATAAAGTTCATGCACAAGTTGCAAACATCGTACAATAATTCATAACACATAAATCATGGTAATTTGGCAAATTCCAGATCTCATCTAGACTCATAAATGTTTCCAAAAATCATAGCCAGTCGGGTTTCAGAATAGGTGCAGTTATGGTTTATCAAATCATTTTCAAACTGTGCACCAATCTCGAAATGGTCATAACCGGAGCTAGGAAGATGCAATTAACGCAAGGTCAGTGGCCATGGTTAAAGGACAAGTCAAATTACCACACATCAAAAGATGAGACATTTTTGTTTAGCCAATTGGTACAATTTATTCATGCAAGTTGGACATTCTGTTTCAGCTCAATTCAGCAGTTACCAAAACTACGGTCTTAGTGTGCACAATGTATAGGGTTTCAAGGTTTTCAATAAACTAGACTTTTATCACATAACATACAAAGATTAAATATCCATAACATCAAGTTCTAAAACTATGTACAATTCAACTTATATGGCTAAATATGCATACATAGCTGATTTGGACAGAATACAGGTTATCGTGTTCGCATGTACATTACGCAAACTATACTACTCCATACGATGCAAGGCCTAGATGAAAAGTTATCCAAAACATATAAATTTTCCAGATATGAAAAGACTTGATTCATTATCTTATTTCAAATAGCCTTTAGAATTTATTTTAAGTTACCGAGCCAATCAGTTTCGCCTAGAACGCTCGATTAAGCATAACGTGAGAATTATAATACCAAATAGCATGATATCCTAGTCTAACTTGAAAGGACCCGTTCATATACATTATAAACGATTCACAATAGTTGATTACATTGCGAGGTATTTGACCTCTATATGATACATTTTACAAACATTACATTCGTTTTTAAACGACAAACTCTCTTTACATCAAAAATTGACAGGTATGCATACCATTTCATAATATCCACTATCCAACTATAAATTGATTTAATAATAATTTTTGATGAACTCAATGACTCGAATGCAACGTTCTTCGAAATATGCTATGAAAGACTCCAAGTAATATCTTTAAAATGAGCAAATGCACAGCAGAAGATTTCTTTAACACCTGAGAATAAACATGCTTTAAAATGTCAAACAAAAGGTTGGCGAGTTCATTAGTTTATCATAATCATTTATTTCCATCATTTTAATAGACCACAAGAATTTCATTTCCAGTTCTCATAAATATACGTCCCATGCAAAGAGACAAAAATGATCATTCATATGGTGAACACCTGGTAACCGACATTAACTAGATACATATAAGAATATCCCCTATCATTCCAGGATCCTCCTTCGGACATGATATAAATTTCAAAGTACTAAAGCATCCGCTACTTTGGATGGGGTTTGTTAGGCCCAATAGATCTATCTTTAGGATTCGCGTCAATTAGGGTGTCTGTTCCCTAATTCTTAGATTACCAGACTTTAATAAAAAGGGGCATATTCGATTTCGATAATTCAACCATAGAATGTAGTTTCAATTACTTGTGTCTATTTCATCAAACATTTATAAAAGCGCATGTATTCTCAGTCCCAAAAATATAAAGGGTAAAAAGGCAAATGAAACTCACCATACTGTATTTCGTAGTAAAAATACATATAATGTCATTGAACAAGTGCAAGGTTGGCCTCGGATTCACGAACCTAAATTAATTATATATAATTATGTGTTGGTCAATATTTGTCTAACAAATTAGATCAAGTCATAGTGTACCACAATCCTAATGCTCGAGACTAATATGCAAAAGTCAACAAAAGTAAATTTGACTCAAAATAATTTCCAAAAATCTATACATGATTAATATATAGTTTAAATATCGTCATTTTATATTTTTAAATATTTTTAAAAGATTTATTAGAGTAAATAATATAATTTATTTATTAATAAATAAAATTTTTATATTAAATTTATATAATAAAATATACTTTTATATATATTTAGTAATAAAATTTGTAGGGTTCATTTAATATCATAAAGATAATATGATAGGTATTATTAAAGTAAGTTATTACACGTAGTAAAATATGTTTGTATCACATATTTATTTGATAAAATAATATCTATAATGATAGTAAGTAAAACTTGTATTATTTTGTAATAATAATTATTATTATAAAAATATCAATATTTATAATTACTAAGATGACATTATGATAAAACGATAATTCTAATTATGATAACTTTAATATTTACGATAATTTTTAATATTATCTTTAAAATAATAATTCTATTGAAAATAATAATAATAATGATATTTTATAGTAACAATGACATTTCTATTAAAATGATAATTTTTGTTAAAATGATAGTTTTAATACTAACGATACTTTTAATAATAATAGTAATGATAAAAATAATAAGAACGATAATTTTATCTAAATCAATATCTTATAATATTTTAATTTCATCATGATACTCTTACTCATTATTTCCTAATCGTTTCATTTAATAGCTTTTAATCGTCTTTTATATCGTGTTCATAATAATGATAATAATAGTAATCAAAATAATTAGGTGTTACAAATATTTATTTTAATTACACTAATATTAATAATGATAGTTACTATAACATTATTAACGATAATACTAATAATTATCTTAATGCTAATATAGTAATAATAATAATAACAATAATAATAACCATTTTTAAATAATGATGTATATATATTAATAATGATAATAATAATAATACTAATAATAATAATAATAATAATAATAATAATAATAATAATAATAATAATTGGATAATAATAATAATACTAATTATAACTTTAACAATAATAACGATAGTAATAATAAAAAAAATAACAATTTTTAATGATAAATCCCTTTTATTGATAAAGATAATAATAATGATAATAATAAGATAAAACTAGAACGACGATAAAAATGACGATAATAATAATCATTTTTAATAAAAATATCGAAAATTCAATTGATTATAACTTCTAATCCGTTCATCGAAACCATTCGATATCTAAAGGAAAAGTTCTTAATTTTTCGCTAGCTTTCCAAGGACATGCATATCTTATACCTTATCTCAACCGCAAGTGTAACTAATTCAATATTCAACCTAACCTGTCTAAGGGCAATATCAAAAGTACAAGTATGCATAATCCTAAATACTCGAGCACTAGTCAGGGATACACTATTAGTATGTAAAAGTTAAATTATGAGTACTCACGTATCAATATTGAGATTCAATATTGCAGGAAAGGTACGTAGACGCAACGGAAATGATAAACACTATATTGACCTCACGAGTATACCCATGAACCATACTCAATCACCTCCATAGCTATAACCCATAATTTCCTTAATCCTATCCTACTCGAAAAGCAATTTCAAAATCGCTCGGACAGCAATCCGTCGTAATATTTTATGTATACTAATAATATCTTGAAATAATACGGAGTAAATATATATATGTAAATCGATTGAGAGAGTTTAGAGAAAAATATTTTCAAGTTTCTATGAAATAATGAAACCTATTGAATTCTATTTATAATAGATTTTTGAATTATTAAAGTGAATTATTAAAGTATAAATTATTAAAGTGAATTATTAAAGTATGAATTATTAAAGTGAATTATTAAAGTATGAATTATTAAAGTGAATTATTAAAGTTAAAGTAAAGTAAAAATAAAGTAAAGGTAAAGCTTAAGTATAGTAAAAGTATAAAACTATGTACGTATAATACGCGTATAAATATATATAATATTAATTTAAATCGTTATATATATTTAATAAAATAAAATATAAATATCTTTATCTTTATCATACTAGTTAAGTAATGAGTTGTCAAAAGTGGTTCTAGATATTTATAAAAGTTATATACGTTTTAATGATAAAGTTCTTTTTAAACTAAAAACGTTTTTGTACGTAGATCAATCAAGTCTTTATGAGATTCAATCTTCAACTATCCTTTGTCTAGTTCTCAATGATTGACAATTCGTTCTTATTTATAAATCACTTTACCATTTTCCGAATATTGTTAAAATGGAAAGATTTCTCAAATCAACGTGGGCCTTTCAACAGAGACTTGTAATCATAATTCAATATATCTGATAATTCAATCATTTGATCTTATCTTCTAATTCCATTGATAAACATTTTGAAACAGATACAATCATATAAAGTATTTAATCTAATATTTTGTTTACGTTTCAAGTTATAATATATATACACATATACATATATAATCATATTCGTTCAATTATTCGTGAATCGTTGGGACTTGGTCGAGGTTGAATAAATGTATGAACGTAGTTTAAAATTCTTGCAATTTAACTTAACAAATATTGCTTATCGTGTCGAAAACATATAAAGATTAAAGTTTAAATTTGGTTGGAAATTTTCGGGTTGTCACAGTACCTACCCGTTAAAGAAATTTCGTCCCGAAATTTGAGTGGAAAGGTCGTGAATGATAATAAGTATGTTTTCATGATGCATACGGGCTGAAAATTAGAGTTTTATCATCAGCAAATAATTTGGATAAACAATCCATTTATATGAAGAGTACGAATGAAGCTATCATAGAAGAGTGAAATGAGTAAGTGTAGATTCATCTTATCATTTGATGTAGATATGATTGATTCCCAGATTTCAAGGAATTTGAAGAAAATCTTCTTAATAAGATTTGACTCTCCGGTAATCAAGGGAATTAGGATCCGCTTTAAATGTGATCGTCCATTTTAATTGTTCTGTCGGAGATTTTCTTATAAATTCACCTCCTTCATTTCCTTACAACTCACACCTTCTGTTGATGCATTTTATGCAAGTCCCTAGTCATCTACCCACGTCCATTGCAGGTACAACAGTTTACAGGCCACCATGATTGCTTGTTATTATCCTATCCGTGTTTGTATGTGGTTACAGGAACTGCCGGAATGAGATTTAGATGTTTGACTATGTTAGACTTAGTCAGACGTACGAGTGAAGCCTCACTAGTACGGCTGACAGACTCATACGCACGGTTGATGCTGAGCTAAGTCATAATTACAACCTAAATGAGAAGACACGAGTGAGTGATCACCCGTACGGCTGATGAAGCCAACTCATACGTGTGATGAATGAATCGTATGGGTGAGTCAACAGCATGGGTATATAAAGTCTTATGTTCCTCATTTTAGGTTAAGCCTCTCATTTGTTACACACACTCAGATCTAGTGAGCTCCTCTGATTCTCTGTCAGTCCAAATCACCCAGGTGGTGAATAATAGCTCTAGGTGTTGATCTAATCACACTTGATTTAGTTGTGGTTTGACTAAATTAATCAAAAAAAAACTTAACATATTCACTAGAGGGTTTGATTCACTTATTCTGCCATTGTGTGATTTAAATCTATTGATTTCTAAGTTACTAGTCATGTTTCATCACCTTCTATTCTTTTCCCCTCAACTCATATTTTAAAGTATTCATCAATATGCTCCATCCAGTTCTGATTCTTGATATACTTCTAACTTTCATATCGGTCATTCTTCTTTTTCATCTACCGCCGGAAGAATCTATTTACTTCTACTATACTCATGGGTTTATAGTGTTTCTAGTTCTCCCGTGTCTTTATATTGTTATATGCATCGATATATATGGTTTATAATTTCTGGTTTGTCGTTGGGATTTATATGTTTCCTTATATTTCAAAGTCTCTGCTTCTGTCTTCTATAATCATTATCATTCACAGTTAATGCTCTCTTTTATTTGCTGCAATTTATACCCCAATTTCTATTTCAGAGTTTTGTCCTTTCGTTTCTTCTTCTTGCGATTAAGCACCGCTTGTAATGGTCCAGAATTCACAGATATGAATTTCGGAATGAACATTGTTAATGTTCTAGGAAGGAAATTGTGATGGCACGATCTTGACTTGTCAAATTACTAGAATACCTTGGAAAAGGCCGAATCATCAAGAAATATTTTCTTGATATTTTAGAGGTTAAAGAGAATACAAGAGTCGTATAACATGGCACATGATGATGTTATGATCTGTGAATCATCACGTTCCATTTAGAAACTCAGCATGACTTATTGTAATATAATCACATTGATCAAGTGTCATTATATTATACTAATTCATGCTTCAGTTCCCAACATTACTTCAAAATATTCCTATTTTAAACTTGAATGTTTCAGAATTTAGAAACTAAATTAGTTTCTTTTATGATGTAATACAGATAGCGCAAAGAGGTAAATGATTTCAAATAAGAAAAATTAAGAAAATATCTTCAGAAATATGGAGGATATTTATAATGAAAGATATGATGATAATTTAGAATTTATAATATCAGAGGATGATGTAGAATATTGTCCGCAGGGGTTTAGAGTCAGGAGAAAGATATTCATTAATGACTTCAGCAGGTACTGAATCATTTGGATCCTTTGAAGTCAGGTTTAGTCTTTGTAATTTGTCCACATCCTCCTTCCTACTTTGCTCAATCCGTTTTCCAGTTCCCAAAACTTCTCTTTTTCTGCGCTTTGCCAGCACACTTCATCATTATCATCCAGCTTTTACCATTTAAAGTCGTTTATAGTTTTTGCTGCTTCATCAACATTTTTTTTTCCATTTTCGGAGAACCAATGCGTAGTTCAGAGTATTTTTCAGAAACTTCACATTCAAATTAAGTCCAGAAGATAGATGTTATATATACACATATAACTGTTGGCGTAAACATCCTGCGAGATTTTAAAACACTGATTGCTAATTCCCAATGATTCGTATGGCAATTCTCATTACAAGATGCGAATGAGTAAATGATGGGGTTTCAATGAATAATTATAATGACTTTTTGGAGAGGCTAAAGTCAAAGGGTAATGAAGTTGTTGGTACATCTGCTAATAATGTGGTGGAATGTAAAAGGTTCCCTGGTAACAATGGTGTATATCTCAAGGTTATAATAAGGTTAGTCTAACTGAAAAGTTGAAGATGACTTGCTGGAGCTGTGACAAAACTGGCTACTTTGAATAGGAGTCGCAAAGTTATTTTTGCTAATAAATGCCAAAGAATCTGACACGGATACGTTGTTTAAACTTTTACTTTGGTTTCAAGAGCTTTTCGGGTACATAACTGTGGGTAACATGTGGTTGGATCATCATCTCGATTGCTCATCATTCGAAGTGTCTTCAGAAATTTTTTGAAGGGTTTGAACACAGATTGTAATCGTTAACATACATTTGATGTTCTAACACAATTTTGAAGTCAAAATATAGCTTGTGAAAGATGTAAGGATCTAAGAGTGATGATTTTGGTCATATCTCAAGTTGAATTTTGAGATTTCAAAATCAGAATATGTAATTAAATTTTGAATGAGTATGGTTATTTTGAATCTCTCGGGTATTACCTACCCGTTAAAAAAATTTTCACAATTAATATTTTGTACAAAAGAATTTTATTACAGTCTTTATGAAAATATATATATGTATATTTTCTTCAGATGTAACATAGATTTAATGAGTTAATGTTAAATTAAACTCATTTAATTTACGGTTGAAACTAGAATTGAATGATCCCTAAAGGCTTTAAAAAGTACATAACTTTTACGCAGTATTTCTTTAATGACATTGAAATTATGAATCAATACTTCGTTATTTGTTGATGTATGATGTTTGGTTCGTGGAATTCTTGTGAATTTCGCAAAGTACGAATGATGTTATCTGAAAAGTTTTGGGTACATCGATGATGAAAGTGTAAAATCAAATATATACTTGATTTATTATGAATTGGAATTTATTGAATTGCGACAGAGATTGTAGTTAACGCTGGTTAAGTTGCGGCCGAAGGACGTACATTATTGCATATTTGTAATATGAATTAACCGAGTAGTTAAGATTCACACACAATAGCTTAGCATGGAAAGATTTATTTCAAAAGAAATATATATATATATATATATATATATATATATATATATATATATATATATATATATATATATATATATATATAATATACATATAATTTCTTCAGAGGGAATGAGTTAATTCTTCATAACTCGTTGATACAATATACACGTTATTGATTCGTAATGACGTCCACAGTGATTCTTGAACTGACGGAGTTTGTGATGTTATCGGTGTTGTTGATTCAGATGTTGACTGTACTGACGATCCTGGTAACGCTGACGGTACTGTTGATGCTGTTGGTAAAGCAAGTTTAGCTTGTTAATCATACACCATTTTTGTCAGGGTTTCTACTCTTCCTTCTATCATTTTGGTTCGTTTAACTGATTTATGGTTAGGGCTAGATTAGATAATCTCTAAGACTTTAGAGATTACATAATCGCCGCGGAATGTTTCTCCAATGAAGTTATGAATTAATACTTTGTCAGTTATTGTTGTTGGTACTCCTTGGTATCTATGGTGTGTATGACGTTGATGCTCGTGGGACAGATTGTAAAGTTGAGGATTACGACGCGGTTGTGGTTGGAGGTGGTAATGGTACTGTTGGCGTTGATGATGGTGGTACTGGTTATGCTGCTGATGCTGTTGCTGGTGTTTGTAATCTCTGCACCACATTCACCAAAGCCACTACCCGAGCGCGAAGCTCGTTGATGTAGGGACCCGTCCTAATCCATCCGGATGAAGTCCATATCGATTATAAACGATTCACAACAGTTGATTACATCGAGAGGTACTTGACCTCTATATGATACATTTTACAAACATTGCATTCGTTTTTGAAAAGACAATCTTTCATTACATCAAAAGTTGACGGCAGGCATACCATTTCATAATACATCTAACTATAATTGACTTAATAATAATCTTGATGAACGCGACGACTCGAATGCAACGTCTTTTGAAATATGTCATGAATGACTCCAAGTAATATCTCTAAAATGAGCAAATGCACAGCGGAAGATTTCTTTCATACCTGAGAATAAACATGCTTTAAAGTGTCAACCAAAAGGTTGGTGAGTTCATTAGTTTATCATAAATAATCATTTCATAATTTTAATAGACCACAAGATTTCATATTTCCATTTCTCATAAACATACGTCCCATACATAGAGACAAAAATATCATTCATATGGATTGAACACCTGGTAACCGACATTCACAATATGCATATAAGAATATCCCCATCATTCCGGGATCCTACTTTGGACATGATATACTAAAGCATCCGGTACTTTGGATGGGGCTTGTTGGGCCCGATAGATCTATCTTTAGAGTTCGCGTCAATTAGGGTGTCTGTTCCCTAATTCTTAGATTACCAGACTAAAAAGGGGCATATTCGGTTTAATAATCCAACCATAGAATGTAGTTTCATTTATGTGTCTATTTCGTAAAACAGTTATAAAAGCAGCGCATGTATTCTCAGTCCCAAAAATATATATTGCAAAAGCATTTAAAAGGGGATTAATGAAACTCACGCATAGAAGTATTGTAAAACAGTTAATAAAGCATTTGCACGTATTCTCAGCCCAAAAACGTAAAGAGTAAAAAGGGCAAATGAAACTCACGCATATAAATATTGTAAAACATTTAATAAAGCATTTGCATGTATTCTCAGCCCAAGAACGTAAAGAGTAAAAAGGGCAAATGAAACTCACGCATATAAATATTGTAAAACATTTAATAAAGCATTTGCATGTATTCTCAGCCCAAAAACATAAAGAGTAAAAAGGGCAAATGAAACTCACGCATATAAATATTGTAAAACATTTAATAAAGCATTTGCATGTATTCTCAGCCCAAAAACGTAAAGAGTAAAAAGGGCAAATGAAACTCACCTAATGTATTTTGTAGTAAAAATACATATATCTATTTCGAACAATGCAAGGTTGGCCTCGGATTCACGAACCTATATTATTCATATATATATATTAAAACATATATTTGTAATCGAACAAATATATATATTATTATTAGTGATTTACTTTTATATCAATAATTTATATATTTCATTATATATTCATTTTATATATTTTAAGAATATAAGTTTTGTTATGTTATATGTACTAAATACATTTTATTTATATATACCATTTGTTTGTTAAAACAGTATTTTTAATAATACTAAGATAATATTTGTAATGATAATATAATGATAATGGTAATACTACTAATAGTTTTAATATTAAATCTTATAATAATAATAATAACAGTAGTTTTTAATAAAATGAAAAGTTTAATAATGGTAATGATTTCGAGAATGATAATTTTAATCTTATAATACTTATTACTGAATAATAATAATATTTATAACTATCTTATTACTAATGGTAGTCTTAATAATAATACTTTTGTTACTAAAAAAATAATAAGTCTAAAATGATACTAATGCTAATATTACCGATAATTGTAATGGTTTATATTACTTTCTTGATATCTATAATAATAATTTTAATCATAATAATATTTATATTGATATTAATATTACTAATAATATCGCTAATAATACTTAATGACGTTACTTAATCAAAATGTTAATAATATTAGTGAGAGTATTTATGTTAACATAATGATAATAATAATTCATCTATTATTAGTTAATAAATATAATAATAATAGTAGTAATAACAATATTTTTAGTTATAACTTTACTTGTAATAATAATAATGATAATTGATAACTAATACTTATTAGTAATAATAATAATAATAATAATAATAATAATAATAATAATAATAATAATAATAATAATAATAATAATTGTAACACTAACAATAATAATAACAATAACCATAATGATAATAATAATAATAATAATAATAATAATAATAATACTAATTAATAATAATAATAATAATAATAATAATAATAATAATAATAATAATAATAATAATAATAATAATAATAATAATAATTATAATAATAATAATAATAATAAAAATAATAATAATAATAATAATAATAATAATAATAATAATAATAATAATAATAATAATAATAATAATAATAATAATGAAAATGGAAAACTACCTCAAAGGCCTTAAAAAAAAATTTATGCCATCCCCGATAATCGAACCCACGACCTCTCGCTCCCACGAACAGACACTTAACCGTAGGGCTGTTGCCCATTTTTCTGTTTTATGATCTCACAGAAATTGATATAACCCGTATAATTTCCATTAAACCCACACTTAAGCCCGACTATGTAATTGGGTGTTCTTGGCCCAAGTGAAATTCACGGCCCAAATAAATAAATAAATAAATAAATAAAAAACACAAGCCCAACTCCATTGTCCTCCTTAAATCGATCGGCTTTCCAACTTCCCAATTCAGTTCAATCTTCCCCAAATCACACGACACCCCTAATATATCCAAGATCAGTTTCCGTAAAATCATATCATAAGATCAATTGATTTCATTACCTAGACCTACACTTAAGAAGTTCTGTGAAAGAGATCGCGGCCAAGAACAACAACAACTCATTTTGTTTTGAACAGATGTGATGTGAGTGATGAACTTGAAATTCGGAAACTGAAATCCAAAACGCATCAGGTATAAATTTCTTCTTGAAACGTGTTTAGAAACACCCGTAATTAATTAATTTTTCCAGGTTTACCTTATTGTTCATGAATTGAAAAGTGGATCAAAAGGCTTGGCTATTTCAGGCAGATGAACTCGAAGAACTGAAACTGTAGGATTTGATTATATGAAGTTGATATTTATGTTTTGATTTTTAGAATCTGAGATGAATTGAAAATGATAATTAAATTGATATGATTTCAGAAGTATTGGTGAATTGTGTTTTTTTTTTTTGTTTGATTTTTAATTTGAGTGTTTGATATAGTGAAATGGTAGTGTGTTTTTGTGTCGAGTTTGAAATAGGAAAAGGTAGTAGCAGCAACAATTATTTGACCTTGATGTTCGATTAATAACAGTAACAATGGAGCAGCTGTAGCAGGACTTATTGGTTCGAGCAGAAACTGTTACAGCTGTTGTAGCAGCTCAATGGTGTGATTCCAGCTGGTTCACGAAGAAGATACAAAGAAACAGAAAGCAGAAAGCAGCAGGTTTCGATGGTTGTTGCAGGTTAGTGTCTGTAAAAGACTGCAGCAGCAGATATGGGTGTTTGATTAGGAAGAAGAGATGTAGCAGCGATGGTGGGTTTCAACAATAATGAAGATAGAAGGGTGAATGAATCCCTTACTTGTATTAATCAAATTATATTATGAATGTGGTGTAGATAGAATTAGTTGAGCTAAGAAGGAGAAGACAAAAATAAAATATAAAGCAGATGGTGATTTGTACCCGATAGTGATATGTAATAGAAAGTTAACTTTGAAATAGCAATTAAATCAATTAGACACAGTGTAGGATTTGATGATTTGTTATATAGTGAATGTGGGGATCGAATAAGGAAATTACAGATATTATTGTTGTTGCAAGTGGGGTGGTGGTGGCTGGAGGAGATGATTTAAGAAAGGAGTCGATAGAGAGGGTGAGATGATAGATAAAGCTCTTGTTCATTCTATATCTGTATGTATGTAAATGTTATATGTATTATATAATTCTTAGAATAGATAAATGGTGAGATATGAATGCACATGTGTATTATGTAGAGTTAAGTATTTACAGTAGTAAACATGGCTTGTGGGAAGAGACAATCTAATATAAATCACATTTGGTTGATTGCTCATAAAAGATATAATATTCATATAGGTAGAAAGGAAAAAAAAAATGCAAGTGGTATATGTAATGCCAACAAAAGTCCCTATCTTGTGGTCCTATAAATTATCCTAAATTTCAAGGATGTAAAACATCTATCTCAATTTCGTTCATTTCTGAATAATGCACCTAAGAGTCACAGGAATTACAGAAATTTTATATAGTGGATCTTTTTAAAATACAATGATTTGCCATAAGATAAAGTCATAGAAAAATATTTATGTATATATATACGATCAATTATAAATCCTTATTTTCTTGAAGAAAGGATGAGATAGATAATGACTTAATGTTGTCATGAGGGACATTTTATCTTAACTGACATTAATTAACGAAAGACCTAAGTTTGAATTTAACTTGTTGAAATATCAATCGGAACATCAAAAGAGTATTACAATCCTTTAATATTTATTTTTAATATACTGTATATATATAAATACATTTTAATATCGAGTTTTATTATATAACTAAATATATTAAATATATTGTTAAATGATTAAATTTACTATTTAGTCTTATATACTTACAATTAATATTCATGTACATATATATATATATATATATATATATATATATATATATATATATATATATATATATATATATATATATATATATATATATATATATATATTATCTACTTACAATTAGTTGTTTGTGAATCGTCGGGATTGGTCGAAGGTCAATTGAATAAATGAAACAGTTCAAAATTTTTGAGACTTAACATTATAGACTTTGCTTATCATGTCGTAAATATATAAAGATTAAGGTTTAAATTTGATCAAAAATTTCCGGGTCATCACAGTACCTACCCGTTAAAGAAATTTCGTCCCGAAATTTGATTGAGGTCGTCATGGCTAACTATAAAAATGTTTTTATGAAAAATATGAGTTGATAAATAGAGTTTTATCATCATTGAGTAATATGGATAAAACCATTTGATGTTGTGAAGAGAACGAGTGAAACTATCACCAAAGAGTGAAATGAGTAGGTATAGAATCGTCATATATTTTGACATATATAGGATTGATTTTCAAGTTCAGGAGATTTGGAGAAAATCTTTGTAATAGGATTTGATTCTTCAGTAATCAAGGGAATTAGGATCCGCTTTAAATGCGACCATCTGTTCTGATTGCTCTGTCGGACATTTTACTATAAATCCACCCTCTTTGTTTCCTTATCTCCACAACTCGATTTGACTTGTCAAATTATCAAAATTCACAAAAAAAAAAGATAGAACTATCAAGAAAATATGCTCTTGATTTGTTTATAGATTAGATAGAATGTAAGAGTCGTGTAAATGGCACATGATGATGGTACTGAGAATCATCACGTTTCATTAGAAACTCAGCATGAATTACTGTAATATAATCACGTTGATCAAGTGTCATTATATTATACTAACTCATGCATCAGTTCCCAACATCACTTCAATAACATTCATATTTTTAAGCTCGAATGTTTACAGAATATAGAAACTAACAGTTTCTATATGATGTAACACTGATAGCACGAAGAGATTAATAATTTTAGGTAAGTATAGTTATAAAAATATCTCCAGAAATATGGAGGATATTTATAATGAAAGATACGATAATATCTCGGTATATCTAAGATCAGAGGATGATAGAAACTATTGTCTGCAAGGGTTTAGAGTAAGGAGCAAAATATTCACTAAAGACTTTAGCAGACATTGAATCATTTGGATTCTTTGAAGTCAAACTTATTCTTTGTGATTTGTCCACGGCTTTATTTATATTTTCGCATAATCTGCTTTTCGGTACTAAATTTTCTATTGAATGTTTCCAATATAATGATACACAGGAAGCACGAAGAGGTATATAATTTCGGACGAGAATATTTATGAAAATATCCTCAGAAATATCGAAGATATTGATGATGATATTTTTGGAATTTCTAAGTTCGATGGTTGATGAAGAAAGATTTTCCGCAAGATTTTAACATGACTTCGGAGCAAGATATTCTCTAAAGATTTTAACGGATCCATAATTATCTGGATTCTTTGAATATAGGGTATGGTCCTTGTATTTGTCCTTGGTCTCCTTCATGGTTAGCTCAATCCATTTTTCAGTTCCAACTTTTCTGAGCTTCTCCAACATATTATTCTTTATCATTTAACTTCCGACGATTAAGGTCTTTTACGGTTGTCTACAGTTTCTGCAGCTTCATTTAGCTTTTTCAACATTCATAGTATTGATTTGTAGACTGAGTGCTGTTCAGAATTTCAGAATGAAAGACCATAATTCTAAAAGATAAATGTTATACATATAACTGTTGATGTAGACATGTTGTGCATTTTCAAAGTACTGATTGCTGACTCCCGATAATTGGTATGGCAGTTTTCGTTACAAGATGCAGATGAGTATATGATGGGGTTTCAATGAATAAATATAATGATTTATCGGAGAGATTTAAACCAAGAAGCAACGAGGTTGCTGGTACGTCTGCTGGTAATATGGTAGAATATGAAAGGTTTCCCGGTAACAATAAAAGAGCACACATATAAATCAAGGTTATAATAAAGTTGTTTGAACGAAAAGTAAAAGTTGACTTGCTGGAGCTGTGACAAAATTGACTAATTTGGAAAGGGATTGCAAAGTTATATTGGGTAATAATATCACTAAGAAATTTAGCATAGCTACGTTTTAAACGTTTACTCAGTTTCCGAGAGTTTTTCAGGTGCATAACTATGTGCATCAATCTTTTCTTCCGTAGGTAAAGTGTGGTCGGGTCATCCTTTCGATTGAGGTGTTTTCAAGAATCATGAAAGGTTTTGAACGCAGATTGTAATCGTCAAGATACAAATGAGGTTTAAGATGAAAATCAAGTGGCAAACTTGAAGAATTGTTTAGTTTCATATGTTATAATTAATATTTTAATTCATTTTAATTGTCCACTATTGGTAGTCCTCAGTTGATTAGTCCACAGTTAGCTAGGAACAGTTAGTTAAGATTTTGTTAGCGTGGATTCTTAACAAAATTTCTCATAGTTAATTTGTTTGTTTCTAACAATTTTTATTCCGTCAAATGTTTTCTTCATTATGCCACTTGTTGGATTCTGATCGGTCAAAATCCAAATATGAAATTTGAATGGAAATGGTTATTCTGTGGTGAACGGATTCATTTATCTGTGGATGTAAGTAGGATAGGAAATGACTGTTGAATCAGATTTGAAAAAGGTACAGTGTAACTTATTAATGTGAAATCTTAAATATTCCTCAGGTATTACCTCCCGTTAAAATATTTTCATCATTAACAGTTTGTACGAAAGAATTTTAATCACAGTTTTTATGAAAATATATATACATATATATTTTCTTCAGATGTAATTATGAATTTAATGAGTCAATATAATGTTAGACTTATTTGATTTTCGGTTTAAGCTAGAATAAGTAATTCCCTAAAACTATTAGAAACCACATATTCTTCGCAGAATATTAATGAAGTTATGGATCAATACTTCATCATTCATTGTTGTTGGTACTCCTTGGTATCTATAGTGCGTATGATATTGATATTCGTGGGACAGATTGTGAAATTAAGGCTTGGGATGCGGATGTTGTTGCTGGTTATACTGTTGACGTTGCTGAAGCTGGTATGTTTTGCACCATACTTTTCAAGGCTACAACTCGGGTGCGAAGCTCGTTGACTTATTGCTCCGGGATGATTGTCAGTAGGAACAGACGAGTGAATAAGGTTTTGAATTGTGGATAGAATATAATTGTGTCGAGATACTCTGGAAATGAGAGAGAAAATAGTATTACGAACAGATTCCCGGTAAGTGCTTCGGGTTCTTCGTCAAGAGGGGAATGTGGTGGATGGAAGGGATCACCTTCCTCTTGTCTCCAATGATTAAGTAGACTACGACCCATCAGATGAATTTGGGGATGGCTGATTAATTGATTCATTCTGGTGACGCTGCTTTTGGAGCTGGAGCGGGACTCCATATCGGAATCCGAGGGACTTGAACTATTGGTGAGTTTCATTGCGTACAATTGAATAAAGGATTTTTTTTTGATATGAAATGATTTTTAGATATCAGATGATATTCTAATTACATAGAATATTTATATATATAGAACAAAAGATTTCATAGATTACGGAGGAATTTACGAAATATATCAGACAAAGTTTATGTAACAGATCCGCTAAGATATGGATTAGCAGATATGTTAAGATATGAATTTTGTCTATACACTATTCATGCAGTCAATGCAGTAAGATGTGTCTAGACTAAGAATGATAAACAGGTAATTTTCGACAAGAAATGAAAAGCAAAACTTTTGACATGCGGACCAGGTTGAAGTCCAAACTTATTAATATAACCTAACAACTACTAGGTCGAAGTCCAGACTTCACTAATGCATCCTAACAACTCCTAGTTAGACACACTAATTTCGACCTGGTTCGCTACGACCACCGCTCTGATACCAACTGTAGGGACCCGTCCTAATCCATCCGGACGAAGTCAATATCGATTATAAATGATTCACAACAGTTGATTACATCGCGAGGTACTTGACCACTATATGAAACATTTTACAAACATTGCATTCATTTTTGAAAAGACAATCTTTCATTACATCAAAAGTTGACGGCAGGCATACCATTTCATAATACATCTAACTATAATTGACTTAATAATAATCTTGATGAACGCGACGACTTCAATGCAACGTCTTTTGAAATATGTCATGAATGACTCCAAGTAATATCTCTAAAATGAGCAAATGCACAGCGGAAGATTTCTTTCATACCTGAGAATAAACATGCTTTAAAGTGTCAACCAAAAGGTTGGTGAGTTTATTAGTTTATCATAAATAATCATTTCATAATTTTAATAGACCACAAGATTTCATATTTCCATTTCTCATAAACATACGTCCCATACATAGAGACAAAAATATCATTCATATGGATTGAACACCTGGTAACCGACATTCACAATATGCATATAAGAATATCCCCATCATTCCGGGATCCTCCTTCGGACATGATATAAATTTCGAAGTACTAAAGCATCCGGTACTTTGGATGGGGCTTTTTGGGCCCGATAGATCTATCTTTAGAGTTCGCGTCAATTAGGGCGTCTGTTCCCTAATTCTTAGATTACCAGACTAAAAAGGGGCATATTCGGTTTAATAATCTAACCATAGAATGTATTTTCATTTACTTGTGTCTATTTCGTAAAACAGTTATAAAAGCAGCGCATGTATTCTCAGTCCCAAAAATATATATTGCAAAAGCATTTAAAAAGGGATTAATGAAACTCACGCATATAAGTATTGTAAAACAGTTAATAAAGCATTTGCACGTATTCTCAGCCCAAAAATGTAAAGAGTAAAAAGGGCAAATGAAACTCACGCATATAAATATTGTAAAACATTTAATAAAGCATTTGCATGTATTCTCAGCCCAAAAATGTAAAGAGTAAAAAGGGCAAATGAAACTCACGCATATAAATATTGTAAAACATTTAATAAAGCATTTGCATGTATTCTCAGCCCAAAAACGTAAAGAGTAAAAAGGGCAAATGAAACTCACGCATATAAATATTGTAAAACATTTAATAAAGCATTTGCATATATTCTCAGCCCAAAAACGTAAAGAGTAAAAAGGGCAAATGAAACTCACCTAATGTATTTTGTA
Source organism: Rutidosis leptorrhynchoides (assembly GCF_046630445.1). NCBI lineage: Eukaryota > Viridiplantae > Streptophyta > Magnoliopsida > Asterales > Asteraceae > Rutidosis > Rutidosis leptorrhynchoides. The sequence continues at coordinate 266,698,164 of NC_092337.1, read as the reverse complement.
GTAAAAATACATATATCTATTTCGAACAATGCAAGGTTGGCCTCGGATTCACGAACCTATATTATTCATATATATATTAAAACATATATTTGTAATTGAACAAATATATATATTATTATTAGTGATATACTTTTATATCAATAATTTATATATTTCATTATATATTCATTTTATATATTTTAAGAATATAAGTTTTGTTATGTTATATCTACTAAATACATTTTATTTATATATACCATTTGTTTGTTAAAACAGTATTTTTAATAATACTAAGATAATATTTGTAATGATAATATAATGATAATGGTAATACTACTAATAGTTTTAATATTAAATCTTATAATAATAATAATAATAATAACAGTAGTTTTTAATAAAATAAAAAGTTTAATAACGGTAATGGTTCTGAGAATGATAATTTTAATCTTATAATACTTATTACTGAATAATAATAATATTTATAACTATCTTATTACTAATGGTAGTCTTAATAATAATACTTTTGTTACTAAAAAAATAATAAGTCTAAAATGATACTAATGCTAATATTACCGATAATTGTAATGGTTTATATTACTTTCTTGATATCTATAATAATAATTTTAATCATAATAATATTTATATTGATATTAATATTACTAATAATATCGCTAATAATACTTAATGACGTTACTTAATCAAAATGTTAATAATATTAGTGAGAGTATTTATGTTAACATAATGATAATAATAATTCATCTATTATTAGTTAATAAATATAATAATAATAGTAGTAATAACAATATTTTTAGTTATAACTTTACTTGTAATAATAATAATGATAATTGATAACTAATACTTATTAGTAATAATAATAATAATAATAATAATAATAATAATAATAATAATAATAATAATAATAATAATAATAATAATAATAATAATAATAATAATAATAATAATAATAATAATAATTGTAACACTAACAATAATAATAACAATAACCATAATGATAATAATAATAATAATAATAATAATAATAATAATTAATAATAATAAGAATAATAATAATAATAATAATAATAATAATAATAATAATAATAATAATAATAATAATAATAATAATAATAATAATAATAATAATAATAATAATAATAATAATAATAATAATGAAAATGAAAATGGAAAACTACCTCAAAGGCCTTAAAAAAAATTTATGCCATCCCCAAGAATCGAACCCACGACCTCTCGCTCCCACGAACAGACACTTAACCGTAGGGCTGTTGCCCATTTTTCTGTTTTATGATCTCACAAAAATTGATATAACCGTATAATTTCCATTAGACCCACACTTAAGCCCGACTATGTAATTGGGTGTTCTTGGCCCAAGTGAAATTCACGGCCCAAATAAATAAATAAATAAATAAATAAGACAAGCCCAACTCCGTTGTCCTCCTTAAATCGATCGGCTTTCCAACTTCCCAATTCAGTTCAATCTTCCCCAAATCACACGACACCCCTAATATATCCAAGATCAGTTTCCCTAAAATCATATCATAAGATCAATTGATTTCATTTCCTAGACCTACACTTAAGAAGTTCTGTGAAAGAGACCGCGGCTAAGAACAACAACAACTCATTTTGTTTTGAACAGATGCGACGTGAGTGATGAACTTGAAATTCGGAAACTGAAATCCAAAACGCATCAGGTATAAATTTCTTCTTGAAACGTGTTTAGAAACACCCGTAATTAATTAATTTTTCCAGGAATACCTTATTGTTCATGAATTGAAAAGTGGATCGAAAGGCTTGGCTATTTCAGGCAGATGAACTCGAAGAACTGAAACTGTAGGATTTGATTATATGAAGTTGATATTTATGTTTTGATTTTTAGAATCTGAGATGAATTGAAAATGATAATTAAATTGATATGATTTCAGAAGTATTGGTGAATTGTGTTTTTTTTTTTTTTTTTTTTGATTTTTAATTTGAGTGTTTGATATAGTGAAATGGTAGTGTGTTTTTGTGTCGAGTTTGAAACAGGAAAAGGTAGTAGCAGCAACAATTATTTGACCTTGATGTTCGATTAATAACAGTAACAATGGAGCAGCAGTAGCAGGACTTAATGGTTCGAGCAGAAACTGTTACAGCTGTTGTAGCAGCTCAATGGTGTGATTCCAGCTGGTTCACGAAGAAGATACAAAGAAACAGTAAACAGAAAGCAGCAGGTTTCGATGGTTGTTGCAGGTTAGTGTCTGTAAAAGACTACAGCAGCAGATATGGGTGTTTGATTAGGAAGAAGAGATGTAGCAGCGAGATGGTGGGTTTCAACAATAATGAAGATAGAAGGGTGAATGAATCCCTTACTTGTATTAATCAAATTATATTATGAATGTGGTGTAGATAGAATTAGTTGAGCCAAGAAGGAGAAGACAAAAATAAAATATAAAGTAGATGGTGATTTGTACCCGATAGTGATATGTAATAGAAATTTAACTTTGAAATAGCAATTAAATCAATTAGACACAGTGTAGGATTTGATGATTTTTTATATAGTGAATGTGGGGATCGAATAAGGAAATTACAGATATTATTGTTGTTGCAAGTGGGGTGGTGGTGGCTGGAGGAGATGATTTAAGAAAGGAGTCGATAGAGAGGCTGAGATGATAGATAAAGCTCTTGTTCATTCTATATCTGTATGTATGTAAATGTTATATGCATTATATAATTCTTAGAATAGATAAATGGTGAGATATGAATGCACATGTGTATTATGTAGAGTTAAGTATTTACAGTAGTAAACATGGCTTGTGGGAAGAGACAATCTAATATAAATCACATTTGGTTGATTGCTCATAAAAGATATAATATTCATATAGGTAGAAAGGAAAAAAAAAATGCAAGTGGTATATGTAATGCCAACAAAAGTCCCTATCTTGTGGTCCTATAAATTATCCTAAATTTCAAGGATGTAAAACATCTATCTCAATTTCGTTCATTTCTGATTAATGCACCTAAGAGTCACAGGAATTACAGAAATTTTATATAGTGGATCTTTTTAAAATACAATGATTTGCCATAAGATAAAGTCATATAAAAATATATATGTATATATATACGATCAATTATAAATCCTTATTTTCTTGAAGAAAGGATGGGATAGATAATGACTTAATGTTGTCATGCTGGACATTTTATCTTAACTGACATTAATTAATGAAAGACCTAATTTTGAATTTAACTTGTTGAAATATCAATCGGAACATCAAACGAGTATTACAATCCTTTAATATTTATTTTTAATATACTGTATATATATAAATACATTTTAATATCGAGTTTTATTATATAACTAAATATATTAAATATATTTTTAAATGATTAAATTTAATATTTAGTCTTATATACTTACAATTAATATTCATGTACATATATATATATATATATATATATATATATATATATATATATATATATATATATATATATATATATATATATATATATATATATATATATATCTACTTACAATTAGTTATTTGTGAATCGTCGGGATTGGTCGAAGGTCAATTGAATAAATGAAACAGTTCAAAATTTTTGAGACTTAACATTATAGACTTTGCTTATCATGTCGTAAACATATAAAGATTAAGGTTTAAATTTGATCGAAAATTTCCGGGTCATCACAGTTGACTTCTTCTATTACACCGGGGTGATTGTCGGTTCGGACGAGCGGATAAATAAAATCTAAAATTTGATGTAATATATAATCTTGACGAGATACTCTGGAAATGAGCGAGAAAATGGTGTTTCGGACAGGTTCGCCGGTAAGTGCTTCAGGTTCTTCGTCAAGAGGGCTATGTGGTGGATGGAAGGGATCACCTTCTTCTTGTCTCCAATGATTGAGGAGGCTACGAACCCATCCCCAATTCATCCAAATAGGTGGTGACTGATTGGTTGATCTACTCCGGTTACACTGCTTTCGGAGCTTGAATGGGATTCCATTTCGGAATCTGAGTGACTTGAACTGATGACGAATTCTATTTCGTACGATTGGATAAAGGATTTTTTTTCGATATGAAATGATTTTGGCTAACGGGTGGTATTCTAATTACATAGAATATATATATATATATATATATATATATATATATATATATATATATATATATATATAGATCAAAAGATTTCGTAGATTACGGAGGACTTTGCGGGATATGTCAGACAAAGTTTAAAGTAACAGATACGATAAGATATGATTTAGCAGATATGCTAAGATATGAATTTTTGTCTATACCCTATTCATGCAATCAATGCAGCAAGACGTGTCTTAGACTAAAAATGATAAGTAGGTAATTTCCTGAGGATGATAAGTAGTTAATTTTCGACACAAAATGATAAGCAAAATTTTTGACATGCAGACACGGTCGAAGTCCAGACACACTAATGCATCCTATCGACTAATCAGTTAGACACACTAATGCATACGTGGTTCGCTAAGACCACTGCTCTGATACCAACTGAAAGGACCCGTTCATATACATTATAAACGATTCACAATAGTTGATTACGTTGCGAGGTATTTGACCTCTATATGATACATTTTACAAACATTGCATTCGTTTTTAAAAGACAAACTTTCTTTACATCGAAAATTGACAGGCATGCATACCATTTCATAATATCCACTATCCAACTATAAATTGATTTAATAATAATCTTTGATGAACTCAATGACTCGAATGCAACGTTCTTCGAAATATGCTATGAAAGACTCCAAGTAATATCTTTAAAATGAGCAAATGCTCAGCGGAAGATTTCTTTAACACCTGAGAATAAACATGCATTAAAGTGTCAATCAAAAGGTTGGTGAGTTCATTAGTTTATAATAATCATTTATTTCCATCATTTTAATAGACCACAAGAATTTCGTTTCCAGTTCTCATAAATATACGTCCCATGCATAGAGACAAAAATAATCATTCATATGGTGAACACCTGGTAACCGACATTAACTAGATACATATCAGAATATCCCCTATCATTCCAGGATCCTCCTTCGGACATGATATAAATTTCGAAGTACTAAAGCATCCGGTACTTTGGATGGGGTTGGTTAGGCCCAATAGATCTATCTTTAGGATTCGCGTCAATTAGGGTGTATGTTCCCTAATTCTTAGATTACCAGACTTTAATAAAAAGGGGCATATTCGATTTCGATAATTCAACCATAGAATGTAGTTTCAATTACTTGTGTCTATTTCGTCAAACATTTATAAAAGCGCATGTATTCTCAGTCCCAAAAATATAAAGGGTAAAAAGGCAAATGAAACTCACCATACTGTATTTCGTAGTAAAAATACATATAACGTCATTGAACAAGTGCAAGGTTGGCCTCGGATTCACGAACCTAAATTAATTATATATAATTATGTGTTGGTCAATATTTGTCTAACAAATTAGATCAAGTCATAGTGTACCACAATCCTAATGCTCGAGACAAATATGCAAAAGTCAACAAAAGTAAATTTGACTCAAAATAATTTCCAAAAATCTATACATGATTAATATATAGTTTAAATATCGTCATTTTATATTTTTAAATATTTTTAAAAGATTTATTAGAGTAAATAATATAATTTATTTATTAATAAATAAAATTTTTATATTAAATTTATATAATAAAAATACTTTTATATATATTAAGTAATAAAATTTATAGGGTTCATTTAATATCATAAAGATAATACGATAGGTATTATTAAAGTAAGTTATTACACGTAGTAAAATATGTTTGTATCACATATTTATTTGATAAAATAATATCTATAATGATAGTAAGTAAAAGTTGTATTATTTTGTAATAATAATTATTATTATAAAAATATCTATATTTATAATTACTAAGATGACATTATGATAAAACGATAATTCTAATTATGATAACTTTAATATTTACGATAATTTTTAATATTATCTTTAAAATAATAATTCTATTTAAAATAATAATAATAATGATATTTTATAGTAACAATGACATTTCTATTAAAATGATAATTTTTGTTAAAATGATAGTTTTAATACTAACGATACTTTTAATAATAATAGTAATGATAAAAATAATAAGAACGATAATTTTATCTAAATCAATATCTTATAATATTTTAATTTCATCATGATACTCTTACTCATTATTTCCTAATCATTTCGTTTAATAGCTTTTAATCGTCTTTTATATCGTGTTCATAATAATGATAATAATAGTAATCAAAATAATTAGGTGTTACAAATATTTATTTTAATTACACTAATATTAATAATGATAGTTACTATAACATTATTAACGATAATACTAATAATTATCTTAATGATAATATAGTAATAATAATAATAACAATAACAATAACCATTTTAAATAATGATATATATATTAATAATGATAATAATAATAATAATACTAATAATAATAATAATAATAATAATAATAATAATAATAATAATAATAATAATAATAATAATAATAATAATAATTGGATAATAATAATAATACTAATTATAACTTTAATGATAATAACGATAGTAATAATAATAAAAAAATAACAATTTTTAATGATAAATCCCTTTTATTGATAAAGATAATAATAATGATAATAATAAGATAAAACTAGAACGACGATAAAAACGACGATAATAATAATCATTTTTAATAAAAATATCGAAAATTCAATTGATTATAACTTCTAATCCGTTCATCGAAACCATTCGATATCTAAAGGAAAAGTTCTTAATTTTTCGCTAGCTTTCCATGGACATGCATATCTTATACCTTATCTCAACCGCAAGTGTAACTAATTCAATATTCAACCTAACCTGTCTAAGGGCAATATCAAAAGTACAAGTATGCATAATCCTAAATACTCGAGCACTAGTCAGGGATACACTATTAGTATGTAAAAGTTAAATTATGAGTACTCACGTATCAATATTGAGATTCAATATTGCAGGAAAGGTACGTAGACGCAATGGAAATGATAAACACTATATTGACCTCACGAGCATACCCATGAACCATACTCAATCACCTCCATAGCTATAACCCATAATTTCCTTAATCCTATCCTACTCAAAAAACAATTTCAAAATCACTCGGACAGCACTCCGTCGTAATATTTTATGTATACTAATAATATCTTGAAATAATACGGAGTAAATATATATATGTAAATCGATTGAGAGATTTTAGAGAAAAATATTTTCAAGTTTCTATGAAATAATGAAACCTATTGAATTCTATTTATAATAGATTTTTGAATTATTAAAGTGAATTATTAAAGTATGAATTATTAAAGTGAATTATTAAAGTATGAATTATTAAAGTGAAGTATTAAAGTATGAATTATTAAAGTGAATTATTAAAGTTAAAGTAAAGTAAAAATAAAGTAAAGGTAAAGTTTAAGTATAGTAAAAGTATAAAACTATGTACGTATAATACGCGTATAAATATATATAATATTAAATTAAATCGTTATATATATTTAATAAAATAAAATATAAATATCTTTATCTTTATCATACTAGTTAAGTAATGAGTTGTCAAAAGTGGTTCTAGATATTTATAAAAGTTATATATGTTTTAATAATAAAGTTCTTTTTAAACTGAAAACGTTTTTGTACTTTGAAACTAAATAGATCAATCGAGTCATTATGAGATTCAATCTTCCACTATCCTTTGTCTAGTTCTCAATGATTGACAATTTGTTCTTATTTATAAATCACTTTACCATTTTCCGAATATTGTTAAAATGGAAAGATTTCTCAAATAACGTGGGCCTTTCAACAGAGACTTGTAATCATAATTCAATATATCTGATAATTCAATCATTTGATCTTATCTTCTAATTCCATTGATAAACATTTTAAAACATATACAATCATATAAAGTATTTAATCTAATATTTTGTTTACGTTTCAAGTTATAATATATATACACATATACATATATAATCATATTCGTTCAATGGTTCGTGAATCGTTGGAACTTGGTCGAGGTTGAATGAATGTATGAACATAGTTTAAAATTCTTGCAATTTAACTTAACAAATATTGCTTATCGTGTCGGAAACATATAAAGATTAAAGTTTAAATTCGGTTGGAAATTTTTGGGTTGTCACATACTTGAGTTTTTTTGAATTCTCTACACATTTATGACCAGTATACAAATCAATTCCATGCACGTTTTTCCAGAATTTGCATAAATCACAGATTCATCAACAAAACTTCGTTTAATCGTAACTTACGCATACGGTAACGAAAATACGCAAATCCAAAGCCTAAAATTATTAATTTTTCGAGAGGATTTCAAATATGTAATAATATTTAACATTCAATAAAGTAATACTTCTGTAATCATGCAAAAAAAAATTCGGGATTAACCCTAATCACATCAAACGATCGAATTAACGCAAGCAATTAACAATAATGCATATCGATTTGAACAATAGACCTCTTACACTATAAAAAACTAATAAAATAAGATCTAAACAATTAGGGTTTATAGGATTATACCTTAGATCACTAAATCGTTTATATCAATGTGTAGCTATCGATGTGAATTTCAAGACTCGTGTAGAATGTTTAATCTAAAAATCGATTTTTGATGAGGATGTTGATGGGGTTGTGGTCGACGAACAAAGAGAGGGAGGGAGAGCAGTCGATTAATTTTTGGGGTTTAATTAGGTTTAGGGAGATTATATCCATTTATATAGTTTCCAAATTAGGGCCTAATGCACACATAAATACCCAATAAAAGTCCAAAATAGAAAATAAAGGGGAGAGTGGGGTGGGTTCGGCCGAATGGGTCCCAAGGGGGTTCTCAGGTTCTTGTTGCCCAATTCCGTGTAATCGTGGTCCATTTCAAGTGTCGTTTAATACGTACCGAAGGCCCGGAACGCTAAACCGATCGTTAAAACGCAACCAATCGTTTAATTTATTACAAATGTCAATAAATTAAATATTTTAAAAAGTTAATAATTATTAAAATAATTATTAAAAATAAACTCGAGCGTTTCGTTACTCGAAAAGTAATTTTTACAGTTTTTCAAACCGTATCTTTTTTATTGTATTTCATTATCCGAAATAAGTTTATTAATTAATATTAATCCATATTAATTCACGTAACCCTCTAGGGATCAAGTATGCATTTATTGCAAATAAACACGTAAAAAATCAAGTAATCACCGTTAAAACGATTAACAGACAGTTAACGGAAGTGACGAAAAAAACAGGGTCGTTACATTTACGGTAGTAAAACAAGTGATCTTACTATTAGAGGACGGATTGGTGCAATCCCGGGACATGTGACCTCGTTGCCCACAATTATAGCAATTAGGAACAAAACCCCCAGAACCACCCTTTTAAACACTTCCCACACTTTCGGCCCCACTTTATGCCTTCTTGCTCGGAGCACTACTTGCTTCAAACATTCTCTTCCTTGTAGTAACATTATTTATTTTTAGGGCATCATATTCAAGGCCTTATGGAAATCTTCCATCAACATGCGGTCATTCCAGGCGTACTTGGGGCAAAACCGCACTTTAGCAAGAAAAGTAGACTTAAGAGTGTTTAGGTCCATAGACCCTTGTCGCAAAGTTTGCAACTCATTTCGGATCTGAGTAAGATCGGCTTAAGTGCAATACTCTATAATATATTATGTCTTTAAATCATCCCAAGACAAACTTACGAATTGCTCTTCACCCATCACAAGGATTCTGTCATCTAACCACGTCTTGTCGGAACCTTAGTAGGCTTGTAGCAAGCCTTATCTTTTTTTCAGGAGGGCACTCACTTACTCGGAAGCACCCCTCAACATCGGAGATCCACTTAATGCTTTTTAGAGGGTCAGGATTCCATTCAAAAAGTGGCGGCGTAGTTAACTTGAAGTATTTGAAACTAAACCCCCGCTCATTCATATTGTCGGGAAACCCATGATTATGCGGTCCCTCTTCAGCACCATATTCCCCTTGAGGCTTTGGAAACCTCTTTTCAAACTCCTTTTTAATGACTATGCTCACTTGATCTCGAATGAGATAAGTTATTTGTTTCTTAATTGTCTCTTGAAAGAACTCCTTGACCTTCCTGGTAAAAACCGCGGAATAACTCTCAAGTACGGCCTCAATATTGCCCTTGAGATCATCATCATTATTAACATCATTGCTTGGACTGTCATGATCCAATCCACTTCTTGTCCTCATTCTAAAGATTAAAGTAGGTTAGATCCCTATACGAAAATAAACCAGACACTTAGCAACCCCATCTTTCTTGACACTCGTTGTACTTCATTCGTTTGACACGACGTACAAACGTACTAATGGTGGCCAATCATTAATACACTCGTGCATCCTATCAAACTCCTTGGTACAACGACTATCTCACTTGATGTATTCAACCATGCATAAACATACAAATACGTGCACTAGAGTTTCCACATTAACCCCGTGGTCCCGTAACTAGGGGTGTTCAAAACTGGATATCTAAAAATTCGGATATCCTAATTATTGGTATCCGAAATTTCGGATAGTAGATTCAGCCATCCGATATCCGAATCCAAAATTTTGGATATCCGAAAATCGGATAGCCAAAATTTCGGATTCGGATATCGGATTATCCGAATATTCGAACTTTACTTTTAAAGTGATTTTCAATATTCAATTCTCCAATCGTTAATCATTAAAGTAAATAGAGACAACGCCAACTCTATTAGTTAAAGATAGTAAGGATAAAAATTGAGTTGCAAACTGCATTAAAAACTTAACCATACTCTCAAGTGTTAGCAAAAAATATAATACTTCAAGAACTAAACAGGACAACAAAAATATCGTGACTTAAATCCCAAATTAAAACTTTTTTAAGATTAATGGTTAAGAAAAATTATAATACACTAAAATTCCTTTCAACTCGTGACTTACCCCTAATTTTGGACCAAAACTGACGTATCTTTAATAATCCAAATCCAACATCACCTATCATTTGCAATTGCACCTCTTCATCTCAATGGGTTTTTATTTTATAAAAATTCTCAACTAAACATTCAGATCTAGATCAAAGAAAAGTAGTCATATGGGAAAAAGAAGTCATACGGGAGTTATCTTGATAGATGAGAGAAACGGAGAAGGAATAGAAAAACGAAACTGGGATGAAGGGATGAAGATCATATGAGAGTCACGAGACTCATGATCGTGAGTGTAGAAAGTACATTAGATTCAGGTTTTTAACTTTTTAGGTAAGAAAGGCCCCTTTTAGGACTTTTACAGCCCAATATTATAAGTTACAAGTATATGTAAAATATAAATAAATATTAACAAAGCCTTATTTTCTAAATTTCGGATATCAGAATATCCAAAATTTTCATAAAGTTCCATCCGAAACCCGAATCCAAAAAATCGGATATCCAATTTTTGGGTATCCGAAAAATCTGATATCCGAATTTTCGGATAATTTCGGATCGGATTTTCGAATTTAATCGGATTGCAGATTCGGATTCGGATATTATGAACACCTCTACTCGTAATCCGACAAGTCATGCACAAATACGCCAATTCAACCTAAGTCTAGGCAACCATCCCAAGGTAACCTAGATCCGTTAGGTCATGCTCTAATACCACTTGAAACGAGCCCAAACCGATTATCAAAAAAAGACATGTAAACTTTTTAATTTTTACACAAGGGTGACCATCGTGGTGCGATGGCAAGTGCAAATTAATTGTCGAACATTCTGACCAGACCAGAACAACTTTACGAGCTCATGGTCGCGTCGTGACCCAGAGTTTTCGCATCGCGAAACCACACTGATTCAGATGCTCCAAGAACTTGAAATGCTCGGCACTCAAAACACACTATTGGTCGCGTCGCTGAGACAGAGTCTGTTTTGCTTCATTATATCACAACATAAATTTCCCAACAATACAAGTCTTTAATCACCAGAACCTTCTCATACAATAATCATAATTCAAAATACATTAAGTTACGAGTTTACAACATCGGGAACTCAAGTCGCATATTTTGAACAATGTTTAACACAACCCGTTTTACCAAAGTGGCCCAAAAAGTAAGCATGACCATCGGGACCATCACCAAAAGCGTTCCTCCCGAAACCACCAACGCGAGATCTAAGCCAAGCCTTTACCTTTGTCCTTCGAATTGCCATTATCTATAAAAGGATAAATAATGAGGGAGTAAGCTACAAAGCTTAGTGAGTGCAATACTTATATACATACATACATAAACCACTTACTTGTGCAACTTACACATAACCACAGACAAGATAGCATCACTAACATATATATGCACAATCCGAACACAAGCTAGCATGTTAATCGCATGAAACAATAATATAACACGCTTCACTAAAAATACACAAACATATGGTTAACCATACCCAATAGTGCTAGTCATTGAATGAATAACACTACCAAGCTGTGTATGTGGCTGAAAAAATCTCCTCCCGGATGGCACTACCGTATACACACGAATGTGGCCGACAAAAAGCGAAACCCAAAAGGTGACACTTACCACATCCTCATAAGTGGCCGAAAAAGAGTGGATCCATACGTTCAACACTCACCACTTCCCATAAAGCAATGTGGCCGACAAAAAGCGAATCCTTGAGGATGTCACTTACCTCTTTGCACCGAGTGTCTGACAAAGAGCAAATCCATCAAGACCGGATATTTCTCACCACTAAACCCGCATGGAAACAATTTATATATACACAGATATAAATACTTCACTCACCTTGATCACTTAGATGAGTTACTAACCGCGCTAGGACTTCAAGAATGATCCAAAAGCACTTCACCTTGCATCAAAACGCAACATCAAGCTATAAACACTAGCAGGTTAACCCAGAAGCACTGACATCGGTCAAAGAGTCACATTTTTATCGCCAATATTAAGCCCTAAAACAATAAAGATCCAAACTTTGTCGGCAAAATCATCGCTTTTTCGGTTGATTTTGTAGATTAAGTAAATACCAAGGCGATGCAAAAAGAATCAAGTAAAACAGAGCCAAAACGAAGATTCTAAAGCGAAAACGGTGAAAGACAAGAAATCAAGTTACGATCTAGTAAATTTTAGCTGACCAGGCAGCCAAACAGCCTGCCAAACGGCCTGCCAAATGGCATGCCTGTCTCACAAACGGCCTGCCATACGCCCTGATCAAATGGCCCCTGCAAACGCCTGCCAAACGGCTTATCAAACGGCCTGCCAGCCATTTGCAGGCAAAATTTCAAGTCTATTTAAAGGGCTCTCTCCATCCATTTCAACACAAACTCAATTTGTAGTTCACTTTATATTTTCAAGCTTTTTGTTAGTTTTTAGTAGTAGTTAGCTTAGCTTTTATTTTCCAGAGGATATCCTGGCGAGTCCCTGCGATCTTGGGCAGATTTTTTCGGCCTTTTCAGGTTTTTATCTGAAACGCTTGTCTTTTGTATTAAACATGTGTTCTTACTTTTTATGTTTAACAATGCATTCCGATATTACTAAGATAACTTAATTAATCTGTATGTTGCCATGATAGAAGTTTGGGTTAGCATAATTATGTTAATTTAGTACGATTACTGTCGTAATACTGAACTAGGAAGTTTGATAGATTTATATGCTAGCATCTTAAGGATTGACCAACCTAGGTTGTGATAAGAACTTGTCCACCTATATGAAATTACTACTTCATAGGATTAAGACCCCTGATTATACTGTATCTGAAGATTCTATGAACTCGGTATGGTCGGAGTTCTCGAAAGGCATCTAATGCGCTTTTAGGACACGGGACTTAGGAATTGAGACATGAATGACCTAGTATGCCTATTAACTGTTTCTAAGAGACTTCTTAGGAGCTATTAAGATCTAATCAGTGCCTTTACTGTGTGACCCAAGCCTATTGCATGTTCTTGTTTGATTGTTGCCTTAGGAATAAGTCATATCAACTATTTGGGTATTTATTAGATTTCTATCTGCTTTACTTTCGGTATATCAACTGTAATTCTATATAATGCTTGAACTGATATGGTCTCATTAGTATGATGGAATGGTTGTTAGTTTTCATTTAAGGTTTTGCCAACTTAAACCGATGGACTCCTTCCGTTTGTGATCAGTGTTCAATCAACACGGCACGTTGTTATTCAGTTAATCAAACTGATAACGAGGGTTAGGATTAGAGCTTAACTCACTAATAAACCTAGTACTTTACTAAGGATAACCTCCGAGGTATAGCTACCTTTCAATTATACAACCAAGTGACATACTTCTCACCGCTCAAAGAGAACTCCGAGAGTTTAGAGACAAGTAGGTCAGTGTAATTGGCTCATCCAACCAGATCTACATCATTCCAAGCATAGCCTTAACATAATGCATAATTACCTCTCCCTAACCCAACACTGATATCTTGGTCAACATTTCCTTGATCTGCATACTCCGGATATCCTTCCACTTACTTACTTTTCTGCACTTAGGACTTTTAGCTTAAACCAACTACTATCCTTATCTAGGTAATTTAAATAAAAGAGAATTATCCACTTGACTTTCAATTCATTAATCTATTCAAAAATACGACACTAAGTTAACTTACACCTTCTACACATTAGAAAGTAAAAGTAAATTTAGGCCCCGAATAATATAAGTAAATAAAACCACTGTGTGCTACCCTGATCAACTGAATCTGACATCCTGCGACCTAACGATACCGCACGAATAAAACCGTCCATTTCAGCTACATCAAGCACGCAAGTGCAATTTCAACCCAAATTATACCTAAACCACCAACTTGGTCAAACGAGACCTCAACACCCCAAATCACTAATGGCTTGTGATCTTGGCTCAAACTCACGAAAATGCAACTTATGGTCAAGTACTAGAAGCAGTTCATGACCGATATCAATAAAAGTCTCATTTTGACCCATATTATGGACAACACTGAAATTTAAGCTCATACAACCTCAAACCCACCAAGAAGCAAGTGTTCATGTGAACATCTAGCATTTGCGTGTCCATGCACTTGCAAAATCCACCACTAAATCCAAAATCATGAATTAGGGTTCATACACCCAAATTAGAGTTTTTCTCACTCTAACTTGGGAGTATTTTTCTTGAAGTGTAAATGACAAGATAAGTTCTAAAAACTGATCCAAAAATAGCCCCATTCGACCAAGCAAAATTGCAATACGGTCCCTGAAGTTATTTAAATTCATTACAAAACAGTCCTTCCCAACCGGGCATATGTCGCGCCACGACAAAGGAAGGTCACGCCGCGATGCTTCACTGAATCTGAAAATTTGGGTTGTTACACTGATGATGATGAAAAGAAAATCATTGGTACCAATTGGGTGTTCAAGAATAAGACGGATGAAGATGGAATTGTGATCAGAAACAAGGCTATATTGGTAATCCAAGGGTTTAGGCATGAAGAAGGCTTGAATTATAGAAAGACATATGCACCAGTAGCAAGGATGGAACCAATCAAAATATTTTAAGCATTTGCTGCTCATATGAACTTTAAGGTATTCCAGATGGATGTCAAATCTTCCTTTTTCAATAGGAAGCTGCAAGAAGAAGTCTATGTCAAGCAGCCTTCGGTAAATATCCAAACCATGTCTACAAGTTAGACAAAGCTATTTATGGCCTAAAACATGTACCTAGAGCATGGTATGAGACACTTCATGTGTATCTCAATGGATTAAATTTTAAAGTTTGAACAATTTATACCACTCTATTCTCAAAAGAGATAGATGGTGATCTCTTGCTGGTACAAATATATGTGAATGATATTACTTATAGTTCTACAAATGAAAAACATTGTCAAGAATTTTCAAAACTTATGTCAAAGACATATGAAATGAGATTATGAAGAAATTTGCAATACTTACTTGGATTACAAATCAAACAACTTGATGATAGAATCTTTATAAATTAAGACAAATATATCAATGATAAGTTAAAAAATTTGGTCTGGCCTGTTTAAAAGACATAAGGACTCCAATGGCAGCATCCATTAAAATAGATGTTGATTCCACTGGTGAACCAGTCCATATCACTAAATATATAGGTATGATTGGGTCCCTGCTTTATCTTATAGCCAGCAGACAAGATATTATGTTTGCCACATTTCTCTGTGCTAGATATCAAGCTGATCCTAAAGAGTCACACCTGCTAGCAGTAAAAAGGATATTTAGGTATCTATAGGGTACTCCCAAACGTGGTCTCTGGTATCCCAAAGACCAATATTTTGAACTAATTGGGTACGCAGATGCAGACTTTGCAGGTTGTAAAATAGACAAAAAAAAAGTACTAATGGTGGCTGCCAGTTACTGGGTGGCAGGTGAAAGGACCCGTCCTAATCCATCTGGACGAATACATTACATTTGGTTACATCGCGTGGTACTTGACCTCTATATGATACATTTTACAAACATTGCATTCGATTTTAAAAAGACAAACTTTCATTTCATCAAAAGTTGACGGCATGCATATCATTACATAATATATCCAACTATAATTGACTTAATAATAATCTTGATGAACTCGATGACTCGAATGCAACGTCTTTTGAAATATGTCATGAATGACTCCAATTAATGTCTCTAAAATGAGCAAATGCACAACGGGATATTTCTTTAACACCTGAGAATAAACATGCTTTAAAGTGTCAACCAAAAGGTTGGTGAGTTCATTAGTTTATCATAATCGATCATTTTCATCATTTTAATAAACCACAAGATTTTCATTTTCATTTCTCATAAATATACGTCCCATGCATAGAGACAAAAATAATCATTCATATGGATTGAACACCTAGTAACCGACAATAACAAGATGCATATAAGAATATCTCCTATCATTCCGGGAAATCCTTCAGACATGATAAAAACAACATCGAAGTACTAAAGCATCCGGTACTTTGGATGGGGTTCGTTAGGCCCAATAGATCTATCTTTAGGATTCGCGTCAATTAGGCGTGCACTATTTCTCATAATTAGTGATGTTCCCTAATTCTTAGGCTACCAAGCAAAAAGGGGCATATTCGGCTTCGATCATTCAACCATATAATGTAGTTTCGATTACTTGTGTCTATTTCGTAAAACATTTATAAAAATAGCGCGTGTATTCTCAGTCCCAAAAATATATATTGCAAAAGCATTTAAAAAGGGAGCAAATGAAACTCACGATACGATATTTTGTAGTAAAAATATGCATACGACGATTCTGAACAATACATGGTTGGCCTTGGATTCACGAACCTATATCATTTGTATATTCATTAATACATATAATCGTAACTGAACAATTTTATTTATTATATCTTTAATTTATATATTATTTAGGTTTAATTTGTGCATATATTCGTAATGATTAATATTCATAAAGTTATATTAATATATCCATATTTTTATATATAATTGTTTAGTGTTATATTTAAAAATCAATAGTTTATTATATGTAAGTATTTATATAAATAATATTAATAGGTTATATATATATATGGTTATGTAAAATATTAATAAAATTATAATATATGTAATAAGTATATTTTATGAACAAAATATTTATTTGTTTTAAAAAGATAGTTTTGATAATAATAATGATTTACTAATAATAATAATAACTTTATTAATAATGTTAACACTAATAACAAAAATGGTAATGGTAATAATAATAATAGTAGTTATGTTAATAATAATAATACTAATAATTATAAATAATACAAATTCTAATATTCATGATAATAATATTAAGTTTTTATTACTTTAATAATACTAATGATAATAATAATTATAATCATAATAATGGTAATAATAATACTTTTTAATGATAATATTAATAATTATAATGATAATACTAATATTATTAATAATACTTTTGATAATAATAATGCTAGTAACAACATTAGTAATAATATTAATAAAGATATTAATAACAATAATAACAATAGTAATAATAAATAATAATGATAATAATAATAGTAGAAGTAATAAAGAAATTAAATAACTACCTTAAAAGAAAACTAAAAAAAATGTTGTCGCGAACCAGACTCGAACCTCCGACCTCTCAAATACCCATCACTACCCTTAACCAGCTGGGCTGTTGCCCATATTCTAAACTAATACCGAACTCCATTCTATATACCTCGTTTAGTTTTCAGTTTCTATTCTCCTTTTCGGCCCAACAACCAAATAAACACAGCCCATAATTAAATCTCGGCCCAATTGTTTTGCAAAAGCCCAAAAGTAGTTCACTGGAAAGAGGAAAGAAAAACAAACAAATGTGGGTTTGGTGTTTGGTAACCTCATCATTTAATCATCGTCATCCTTTTCGTTTATCATCCTATGTTGACATCGTGTATCATCAATATCATTATCACCGTAACTGCATCATCGATTATGTTCATTACTTTAATTTCATCATCATGATCATTCATCATCATTCCTAACACCTATCATTCATCTTCAACTTCCCTCGTCATTAAAGTAAGGAAATAGAAACGAAATACATGTATGGTAGTCGCTGTAGCAGCTTTTCTGTTACACTTGGGTGACGACCGAAAAGAAGAAAAGAGAAAGAGAAAAGAAAATGAAGTAAACAGAAATGGTTATCATTGTTATACTATTCATCGTCTTCCTTAAAGCATCACCATTGTTGTCGTGTTTTTAACAGAAAACAGAAACACACAAGTAGTTTGTAGTGGTGGTGTGATGATGGTGTGTGACGGTGGTGATCTGAAACAGAACAGTGGCAGTGACAAGGGTTTTGGTTTATAGATTATTTAATTTGAAATGGAAACAGAAGATTGTAGGTGGTTAAACATGGTGGCGATAATGGTGGTGGAAGTGGTGATCGTTGGTTCCCGGTTAATGATAGAAGAGAGAGAGAAGACAAATGAGAGAGAGAGAGATGAAGAATGGTGATCGAAGATAGCATTCGTTGATGGTTGTCGATGGTTGTGAGATTGGTAAAAGGATGGTGGATTGCGAATAATTGTGGGTGTTGGAGATGGCCGGTGAGGTGGTGCACGATGGTGGTGCCAAAGTGGATTGCAATGGTGGTGACCATTTGTAATGAAGCCTCACGGACTGAAATAGAATTTGAAGAACACAAGGTGATGGTTGTTCTATGGTGGTGATGAGTGGCCGATGGTGATCTCAGGTGGTTGAGGCGATGGGGAAGGTGGTGATGAGAGTGTTCTCATGGCAAGATAGATAGAAAACACAAAAAGTTTAAGTGTTGGTGATGGCACTTTCAATCTCTGTATGTATACATATATTATTTATATATAAATATAATATTAATAATAATTAATAATAATAATAATAATATAAAATTATATTAATAAGTCATGAGTGCAAAGAAAAGAATTGAACAGCAAAGCAGCCGGATTCATTGTCCTCTTCTACCGACACATTAACACGGACTATTATTTCGTCCTCCGTTGTTACTTAGTGGCGAAAAAAAGTGTTCAGAAAAATCCCATATTTTTAAATTAACTATATTTATTTATTTTGGTCATTATGGTATAAAATTTGATCATTAATTATTAAATAAAAATTACATTAATTATTCACTCCCAATCCCAAGTAAAATATAAAAAGTTTTAAAATTTAATAAATAGCTCTTAAATACATTTTTACTAAGCTTATAATTTATAAAACCCATTTTTGGATCACCGTTTATTTTAAATTCATTTAAGTTTGAATTTTGACTTACTTAATATTAATCGAATGACAATTGAGTGTTACTATCATTTATTAAATAAATTCTAAATCATATATGTTCAATATACTTTTCATATATAAATATAGATCTATAGTAATAACATATATTATTTTATTTACACAAATGAATTAAATCATATAAGTTTCTATTTCAAATTAATATATATATTTAATATTTAAATATACATGTATTTATTTACAGATAGTGGTTCGTGAATCGTCAGGGATGGTCGAAGGGTAATTAACTACATGAATATCGTTTCAAAACTTTCGAGGTTCAACAATACATACTTTGCTTATCGTGTCGAAGTCATATAAAGATTAAGTTTAAATTTGGTCGGAAATCTCCGGGTCGTCACAGTACCTACCCGTTAAAGAACTTTCGTCCCGAAATTTGATTGGGATGGTCATGGCTGACAATAAGTATGTTTTCATGACGCATACGAGCTAGAAATTAGAGTTTTATCATCATTGAGTAATATGGATAAAACAATTCGATTACGCGAAGAGTATAAGTGAAGCTATCACAAAAGTGTGAAATAAGAAAACAATGTTTCGTCATATCCTTTGACGTAGATATGGTTGATTTCAGGAGTTTAAGGAATTTAGAGAAAATCGTTGAGATCTGAAAGATTTTATTCTTTGGTGAATAAAATCCCTTTAATTAAATGCGATTATCTACCTTGATTTCTTTATCAGATATTTCACTATAAATTAACTTCTTCCATTCCATTACTTTTATCACTCCTATACTCAATTCCCAAATTCAAAAGATTGTGAAAATGCTTAATCCAGTTCTGACCCTTGTCCTTATCCTTACTATCGCAACAATCATTCTCCTTTTCCAACTTCCATTGGAGGAATCTGTTTTCTTCTACTTCGCCCTTGGGGTTATAGTGTTTTTAATTCTCCCGTGTCTTTATGTTGTGATAAACATTGATATACACGGTTTGTAATTTATGTGTTGTTATCGAGCTTTATATTCTTCCTTATATTTCGAAGCTCTATGCTTTTGTTTTCTCTTCCCGATTTTAAGTCAAGCGAATAATGATCCAGAATTCGTAGATACGAATTTCGGAATGAACAGAGTTAATGTTCTAAGAAAGAAATGGTAATAGCACAAACTGACTTGTCAAATTACCAGGATTCAAGGGAAAAGATAGGACTATCAAGAAAATATGTTCTTGATATGTTTATAGATTAGATAGAATGTAAGAGTCGTGTAACATGGCACATGATGACGTTATGGTCTGTGAATCATCACGTTTCATTAGAAACTCAGCATGACTTACTGTAATATAATCACGTTGATCAAGTGTCATTATATTATACTAACTCATGCATCAATTTCCAACACTAATTCAAAAACATTCATATTTTAAATTCGAATTTTTCAGAATTTAGAAACTAAAATAGTTTCCTTTATGATGTAACGCAGATATCGCGGAGAGATAAATAATCTCATATAAGAATAGTTATGAATTTATCTTCAGAAATATTGAGAATATTTATAATGAAAGATATGATTATATCTTAGAATTGTAAAATATCTAAGATCAAAGGATGATGAAGAATATTATCCACAACGGTTTAGAGTAAGGAGTAAGGTATTCACTATAGATTTCATCAGAAACAGAATCATCCGGATTCTTTATGTACAAGTTTAGTCCTTGTGATTTGTTCAGAGTCTGCTTCATGGTTTGCTCAATTCGTTTTTCAATATTAAAACTTTCTTTTGAGCTTCTCCAACATATCCTTCTTTATCATCAAACTTTTGACTGTTAAAGTCATCTATAGATTTTGCTGCTTTATCAGTTCTTTTGATACTCAGAATTGATTCGCAGGCTGAGTATTTTTCAGAATTTCAGAATTGGAGATCATAATTCCAAGAGGTAAAGGTTATATGTATACATATAATTGTCGATGTAGAAACGTTACGAGATTCAAAATACTGATTGTTAATTCCCGATAATTGGTATGGTAAATTTTCTTTATAAGATGTGGATGAGTATATGATGAGGTTTTAATGAACAAATGTAATGGTTCTTCGGAGAGACTTAAGCTAATGAGTAATGAAGTTGCTGGTAAGTTTCTGCTAATGTGGTGAGATATAAACGGTTCCCCGATAATGATGATGAAGGGGTAATTGTTATAATAAGGCTTATTCGAATGAAAAATTGAAGTTGATTTGCTGGAGCTGTGACAAAATTGGCTAATTTGAAAAAGAATTGAAATGTTATTTTCGGTAATAACAATGTCAATGGAGCTATCACAGATATGTGTTAAACTTCTACTTGGGTTCCGGAAGTTCTCACAGGTGCATGACTGTGGATAACATGTGGTTGGATCATCATCTCGATTCAGGTGTTTTCAAGAATCATGAAAGGTTTGAACGCAGATCGTAATCGTCAAGATACAAATGAAGTTTAGGATGAAATCAAGTGGCAAACTTGAAGAATTGTTTAGTTTCATATGTTATAATCAATATTTTAATTCATTTTAATTGTCCAATGTTGGTAGTCCTCAGTTGATAGTCCACAGTTAGCAATATATAATATTCGAATTAATTAATACGTGTCATGACCTGTGTACATGTCTCAGACTCGATCACAACTCAAACTATATATATTATTGTAGAATCAACCACAACCCTGTATAGCTAACTCCAGCATTAATGCATATAGAGTGTCTATGGTTATTTCAAATAATATATATAGATGCGTCGATATGATATGTCAAAACCTTGTATACGTGTCCCGATATTTAAATGCGTAAATAACAGTATTTAAATGACGATAAATAAAGTGCGTAAAATAAATAACAGAAATTAAATGACGATAAATAAAATTGCGAGAATATAAATTGCGATAAATAGACTGCGAAAAATAAATTGCGATAATTAAATTGTGATAAATAAATTGCAATAAAATAAAATGTAATACGGAATTGACAGTAAGCTAGGAACAGTTATCTAGGATCTTGTTAGCGTGGTTTCTTAACAAAATTTCATATTGTTAATTAGTCTGTTTCTAATCAATTTTTATTGTGTCCATTATTTCTTCATTATGCTACTTGTTGGATTCTGATAGATCAAAATCTAAATATGAAATTGAATGAAATTGGTTATTCTGCGATGAACGGTTACGTATATCTGTGGATGTAAGTAGGATAGTAAATGACTGTTGAATTAGATTCGAAGAATGTACAGTGTAACTTATTAATGTGAAATCTAAATATTCCACGGGTATTACCTACCCGTTAAAATATTTTCACCATTAACAGTTTATACAAAAGAATTTTTAATTACAATCTTTATGAAAACATATATACATATATATTTTCTTCAAATGTAATCATGGATTTAATGACTTAATATGATATTAATCTCATTTGCTTTTCGGTTTGAGCTAGAATAGATAATCTCTAAGACTTTAGAGATTACATAATCGCCATGAAGAATGAAGATAATTGATGTAGAACGATACGTAGAACGGTGTTTATACTCGAGGTACAGAATGATATGTTGAGGCATGGATTGTTGATGGTACTGGTGCTGTTATTGATGGTACTGTTGGTGCCGGTGATATTGCTGAAGCTGGTAATTTTTGCACCATATTCTCCAAATGGATTACTCGAGCTCGAAGTTCGTTGACTTTTTCTATTATTCCGGGATGATTGTCGGTCGGAACGAGCCGATGAATAAGGTTTAGAATTTTAGATAGAATATAATCGTGACGAGATATCCTGGAAATAAGGGTGAAAATGGTGTTTCGAACTGGTTCGCCAGTAAGTGCTTTAGGTTCTTCGCCAAGAGGGAAAATCGGTGGGTTGAAAGGATCGCTTACTTCTTGTCTTCATTGGTTTAGTCAGCTACGAACACATCAGATGAATTGAGGATGGCTAATTGGTTGATTCATTCTCGTAACGCTGCTTCTGGAGCTTAGGTGAATATCCATGTCAGAATAGCTGTCGGAATAACTATCGGAATAGCTATCGGAATCTAAGGGACTCGAATTGGTAGAGGGATTCATCTCGTACGATCAGATGAAGGATTTTCGATAAGAAATAGATTGTAGGATGTAGATTAGTGCTCTGCAATACATAATTTACATATGCATATATAATACTAAAATTTCATAAGTTACGGATGAATCTACGGAGGCTGTCAGGCAAAGGTAACAATAATAGATACGCTAAGATATGAATTTATCTATACAATGTCTATGCAATAGAGGTAGTAAGACGTGTCTAGACTTTAAGTATGATAAGCAAATAATTTTCGACACTAAATGATAAGCAAAACTTTTGACATGCAGACACGGTCGAAGTCCAGACCCACTAATGCATCTAAACAACTATCAGTTAGACACACTAATACAGACCTGGTTCGCTAAGACCACCGCTCTGATACCACCTATGATGACCTGTCCTAATCTATCTGGACGAATACATTACATTTGGTTACATCATGAGGTACTTGACCTCTATATGATACATTTTACAAACATTGCATTCGATTTTAAAAAGACAAACTTTCATTTCATCAAAAGTTGACGGCATGCATATCATTTCATAATATATCCCACTATAATTGACTTAATAATAATCTTGATGAACTCGATGACTCGAATGCAACGTCTTTTGAAATAAGTCATGAATGACTCCAAGTAATGTCTCTAAAATAAGCAAATGCACAGTGGAAGATTTTTTTAACACCTGAGAATAAACATGCTTTAAAGTGTCAACCAAAAGGTTGGTGAGTTCATTAGTTTATCATAATCGATCATTTTCATCATTTTAATAGACCACAAGATTTTCATTTTCATTTCTCATAAATATACGTCCCATGCATAGAGACAAAAATAATCATTCATATGGACTGAACACCTGGTAACCGACATTAACAAGATGCATATAAGAATATCCCCTATCATTCTGGGAAATCTTTCAGACATGATAAAAACAACATTGAAGTACTAAAGCATCCGGTACTTTGGATGGGGTTCGTTAGGCCCAATTGATCTATCTTTAGGATTCGCGTCAATTAGGCGTGCACTAATTCTCAAAATTAGTGATGTTCCCTAATTCTTAGGCTACCAAACAAAAAGGGGCATATTCGGCTTCGATCATTCAACCATATAATGTAGTTTCGATTACTTGTGTCTATTTCGTAAAACATTTATAAAAATAGCGCATGTATTCTCAGTCCCAAAAATATATATTGCAAAAGCATTTAAAAAGGGAGCAAATGAAACTCACGATACGATATTTTGTAGTAAAAATATACGACGATTCTGAGCAATACAGGGTTGGCCTTGGATTCACGAACCTATATCATTTGTATATTCATTAATACATATAATCGTAAATGAACAATTTTATTTATTATATCTTTAATTTATATATTATGTAGGTTTAATTTGTGTATATATTCGTAATGATTAATATTCATATAGTTATATTAATATATCCATATTTTTGTATATAATTGTTTAGTGTTATATTTAAAAATCAATAGTTTGTTATATGTAAGTATTTATATAAATAATATTAATAGGTTTTATATATATGGTTATGTAAAATATTAATATAATTATAATATATGTAATAAGCATATTTTATGCACAGAATATTTATTTGTTTTAAAAAGATAGTTTTGATAATAATAATGATTTACTAATTATAATAATAACTTTATTAATAATGTTAACACTAATAACAAAAATGGTAATGGTAATAATAATAATAGTAGTTATGTTAATAATAATAATACTAATAATTATAAATAATACAAATTCTAATATTCATGATAATAATATTAAGTTTTTATTACTTTCATAATACTAATGATAATAATAATTATAATCATAATAATGGTAATAATAATACTTTTTAACGATAATATTAATAATTATAATGATAATACTAATATATTAGTAATACTTTTGATAATAATAATGCTAGTAACAACATTAGTAATAATATTAATAAAGATATTAATAACAATAATAACAATAGTAATAATAAATAATAATGATAATAATAATAGTAGAAGTAATAAAGAAATTAAATAACTACCTCAAATGAAAACTAAAAAAAATGTTGTCGCGAACCAGACTCGAACCTCCGACCTCTCAAATACCCATCACTACCCTTAACCAGCTGGGCTGTTGCCCATATTCTAAACTAATACCGAACTCCATTCTATATATCTTGTTTAGTTTTCAGTTTCTATTCTCCATTTCGGCCCAACAACCAAATAAACACAGCCTATAATTAAATCTTGGCCCAATTGTTTTACAAAAGCCCAAAAGTAGTTCGCTGGAAAGAGGAAAGAAAAACAAACAAATGTGGGTTTGGTGTTTGGTAACCTCATCATTTAATCATCATCATCCTTTTCGTTTATCATGACATGTTGACATCGTGTATCATCAATATCATTATCACCGTAATTGCATCATCGATTATCTTCATTACTTTAATTTCATCATCGTGATCATTCATCATCATTCCTAACACCTTTCAATCATCCTCAACTTCACTCGTCGTTAAAATAAGGAAACAGAAACGAAATACATGTATGGTAGTCGTTGTAGCAGCTTTTCTGTTACACTTGGGTGACGACCGAAAAGAAGAAAAGAGAAAGAGAAAAGAAAATGAAGTAAACAGAAATGGTTATCATTGTTATACTATTCATCGTCTTCCTTAAAGCATCACCATTGTTGTCGTGTTTTAAACAGAAAACAGAACATACGAGTAGTTTGTAGTGGTGGCGTGATGATGGTGTGCGACGGTGGTGATCTAAAATAGAACAGTGGTAATGACAAGGGTATTTGGTTTATAGATTATTTAATTTGAAATGGAAATAGAATATTGTAGGTGGTTAAACATGGTGGCGATAATGGTGGTGGAAGTGGTGATCGTTGGTTCCCGGTTAACGATAGAAGAGAGAGAGAGAGTTAAAGAATGGTGATCGAAGATATCATTCGTTGATGGTTGTCGATGGTTGTGAGATTGGTAAAAGGATGGTGGATTGCGAATAATCGTGGGTGTTGGAGATGGCCGGTGAGGCGGTGCACGATGGTGGTGCCAAGGTGGATTGCAGTGGTGGTGACCGTTTGTAATGAAGCCTCACAGACTGAAACGGAATGTGAAGAACACAAGGTGATGGCTGTTCTATGGTGGTGATGAGTGGTCGATGGTGATCTCAGGTGGTTGAGGCGATGGGAAAGGTGGTGATGAGAGTGTTCTCATGGCAAGCTAGATAGAAAACACAGAAAGTTTAAGTGTTGGTGATGGCACTTTCAATCTCTGTATGTATATATATATTATTTATATATAAATATAATATTAATAATAATTAATAATAATTAATAATAATATTAAATTATATTATATTAATAATTCATGAGTGCAAAGAAAAGAATTGAACAGCAAAGCAGCCGGATTCATTGTCCTCTTCTACCGACACATTAACACGGACTATTATTTCGTACTCCGTTGTTACTTAGTGGCGAATAAAAGTGTTCAGAAAAATCCCATATATTTAAATTAACTATATTTATTTATTTTGGTCATTATGGTATAAAATTCGATCATTAATTATTAAATAAAAATTACATTAATTTTTCACTCTCAATCCCAAGTAAAATATAAAAAGATTTAAAATTTAATAAATAGCGCTTAAATACATTTTTACTAAGCCTATAATTTATAAAACCCATTTTTGGATCACCGTTTATTTTAAAATCATTTAAGTTTGAATTTTAACTTGCTTAATATTAATCGATTGACAATTGAGTGTTACTGTCGTTTATTAAATAAATTCTAAATCATATATGTTCAATATACTTTTTATATATAAATATAGATCTATAGTAATATCATATATTATTTTATTTACACAAAAGAATTAAATCATATAAGTTTCTATTTCAAATTAATATATATATTTAAATATACATGTATTTATTTACAGATAGTGGTTCGTGAATCGTCGGGGATGGTCGAAGGGTAATTAACTACATGAATATAGTTTCAAACTTTTTGAGGTTCAACATTACATACTTTGCTTATCGTGTCGAAGTCATATAAAGATTAAGTTTAAATTTGGTCAGAAATCTCTGGGTCGTCACAGCAGGCAAGTCAGCTGGTCCAGCAAAAAAGCAAAATAATGTGCCAACATCCACAGTAGAAGCAGAGTATGTCTCTGCTGGTAGATGTACTGCTCAAATGCTATGGATGCAAAGCCAGCTGAAAGACTATGGTGTTAATTTTACAAAGACTCAAATCTACTGTGATAAAACCAGTGCCATTACCATCACCCACAATCCTTTGATGCACTATAAGACAAAGAATATTGAAGTTCGATACACTTCATAAGGGATCATGTTCAAAAAGGAAATGTGAAGTTGCACTTCATTTCTACTGATCAACAGTTAGTTAGCTGACTTATTCATAAAGCCCTTAGATTAGAAACGTTTTTCCTATCTCATCTCTGAGCTGGGTATGTTTGACTTTAAAGATAAAAGATAACCTTGTTGTTGTGCTGGTTCCACAGCATACAAGACAAACTAGTATGACATACTTTGCTGTCTACTGTGTGTGTGTAGACCACCCAGCATGACAAGGTCTTTCAATTGGTCACTGTACAAAGAAGTATTAAATAGCTCACAGCATTAAAAAAATATTCCTTTAATGGACCTCATTTATTTCTAATGATTTAAATTAATTTCACGACAAATTAAATGTAATAAAAGATTTTTGTATATACTACAACAAATATCATGAGGTTTTTAAATCTTAAATTTGAATTAAAACCTACTTCATTTAATGCTTAATGGGATTTATGAGTGTTCAAGCCGGTTAAACATCATTTCAACAGTCTGCTACACCTCGAAAATGTGCCAGACTGTCACATCTGCCCACGTGCCTGAAGGTTTCAATTTCCATTTTCTCTCTCCTGTACTTTTTCAGCCAATCCGTTCGTTTAAATAAGGTGATTCATTTTTCTTTTAAAACCATCATTTAATCAAAATTCACACACCCTTTTTCTCTCTCAAAAATTCCCAAATCTTCAAATCTTCATCTTCCAACTATTATCAATGGCAGAACAACAACAGCCACTCGATAACCAACCCGAAGAACAACAGCAACCACAACAACAGTAGTAGGAGGAACAACAACAACAACAATAGTAAGAGGAACCACAACAACAAGCCTTATTCCTCTTCATCCAAATCTCATCAAATCAGAACCTGCACCGTCACATGAATGTATTCGCCTTTCTAGAGGCAACGCTGCTCACACTTTTTCTATTCCTAAATCAAAGAAGGGTTTGGGATTTGAATCCATGGTAGAATTCATCAAAAAATCCCCCATTTCCAAATATGTTCTTGGTGTTCAATCTCGATATTATCCTGCATGTCTTGGCTATTTCTGGTACACGGCAACGATGGCTAAAACTCCTAAGGGGAGTCCATGCATCCGAGGCATGGTACCTGAAGCGATTGACTACTCTATCACTTCTGACAATATTCACCAAGCTCTTCAATTGCCAAGAGGGCCATTCATTGATTCTTTAACGAGTAATGAGTTCAGAAAGGAGGTCTTATATATTAAATAATAGTAAAATAGTAAAAGTAAAAATTAATTTACTCTTATTTATCTATCTCTATTGCGTTCTTGGGTATAACTATGATTATCTATCCATGTATTGAATTATAGTATAAAATAATAAAACGTTAAAAAAATAAATTACTAATCACTTACGAGTATTATGTATACTCTGTATTATGTATACAATTAATTAAATTTTACTAGAAAATTAAATTAATAATTAATTAGGGAAAACTAAAAGTTCATATTTTCTTGTTAGTTACATAAGGTTCTTTTCATATTATTCTAAAAGTTAAGTTATTATACGAGTGAAGCACTCATAACACTTTTCATATATCTCTAATAGCAATTAATTTGAAATTATGTATAATTAAATAGTAATAAATATTTCACTTTACATATTCTTTGTAAACCTTTTCAATAATTACTAATGAGTAGAAAAATTTAATAAGAGTAGTTGTTGGCTATATATACTCGACATTTTACTTGCATACGTAGCTCAATAGTTTTCTTTAGTATTGCATCTCCTTCAGTCAACTTTTGAGTATGGAACGGTTTTGTTTGAGAGAAGTTGTACATATTTATAGGAGTTTCTGTTTATCTCATTTAAATTTAAATTTGAGGTTTAGTACTTTCAATGTTAAATGTTGTCTATGCGTAATCAATTAGCATGCGAAGCCTTCGATTTTTAGATGCACAAGTGGTATGGCCAAAACGGACGGTTTTATTTGTGCGGTGTCATTAGGTCGCAAAACGTCAGAATCGGTTACCAAGAGGGAGTAATGGTTTAATTATTTATAATTAGTTGGGTGTCCTAGCTATAATTCATCTACTTGTATTTCTTTTAACGAGTAAGTGGTAAGTATAACTTAGGTTCATATTTTTGTATGTTTGCTCACTAATGTGGGACAAAAGTGCCTAGATAGTTAACCCTAGCGACAAGTGGTGATAGATTAAACTTAACTAAGGTAATGTAGACTGATGGAGGGTTGTTAAAAGAGTTTCACTTCCTAGAATGAACACTAACCCTCAATCAGTTAGGCTATGAACCTAATCAATTTTTCACTAAGAGTTTAGGCTTTGAAAATTTGGCTAAGACGGATATCACTACTCCCAACGTTAATCTAAAAGGGTTTAAACGACCTTATGGATAGATTCCTAGGTACATGAATAAAGTGGTATATCCTTAAAGGAAAGTCTCACCTTTTCTAAATCCTAGTTAGTTTGACTACGGTAACATTCCTTAATTTAATACTAAGTTATGCCTTAACATTAACAGATGTACAATCTTATATATCCTAAGCAACTGCTAATTGTGTTAGAGGTCTCTCCTTTGCAATCACTTACTCAACTCCGGATCATCTTACAACATCTCAAGAACGTTGCTTCTGACGCAAATCATGAGTAAGACAGTGTTCACAGATCTCTATATTGCCTACTCTAATCACAACCTAAATGGGCAGCTCTTCTTTGACGGATAAATGGTTAACCATACGTAGGTACATATCCTTATTGTGACGTTAAGCACACATAACTACTTACCTTGTATCCTAGGGTTGATCAGGTCCTAATACTAGGTTAAAGCCAAGTGAGTAAATGGAAAGGGTGGTCCGTAAATTAGACTTCTAAACCATCAAGGTTTTCGCATAACAATAACATAAGTTTTAGATAAGATACTCAACATATAATAAACATTTTGTAACATCCTCAGATCGGGCCTAGATGTAAGATGACTTAATTACCATTAGGCATAATTGTGTGGTTAATTATGCTTTTATTTTAATTATATGTTTAGTGTTATTTTATTATTTGGTTAAGACCAGTTTGTGACAAGATTCACAGAACATGTTTAATTTGGACTCCATTAGGGCAGTCAAATTAAGTACAAAAGTTACTAGATAACTGGTAAATACTGGTGTGTGATGGGGTATGTTATTTAACCCACATATATAAGCTTGTGACCAGCTCATTCTCTCATTTTCTGGAAAATTCTCAAACACCCCGTACACTCTCAATCTCATTGCATCAAACCCTAGATTTCTAATTTGTGTTCTAGAGCTCAAATCATTCATATCATCTTGTTCTTTACTATTTACAGAGTCTATTGAGGTAAGAATCAAAGAGTTTCAAGCTCTAATCTTTAAGAAAATGATGATTTTTTGTTAACTTTGTCAAAAGAGCAATTTTGAGTCAAAATGGTTGATTTTGATGTTGTTTGTGTCAAAATCTTGTGTTTATGCTTATTGATGTTAAGTGTGTATGATTTGGTCAGTTTAGAGGTAAGAAACGAGCTCTAGAGCACCAATTGGTGAGTTTAGGTCAAAACTCGTCAGTTTTCTGCTGCTGTTGCACGATGAACACAACCGTACTGTTGCAGCTTGAAACCGCATGGGTACATGGTGCAATCGTACGGGTGCATGTGCAACCGTACGGATGCAGTGCTGTTGGTGCAACTGGGCAAGAAGTGTGCAATCGTACGGATGCACGATGCAACCCTACGGATGGACTTGCAACCGTATAGATGCATATGGAACCGTACGGATGCATATCAGATTGGTAGTGGTTATGTGCTTTAGCTATTTTCTAGCCGTTATGCTGTCCGCGTGACTTATGATGTTAAGGATGTAAATTCTAAAAATGCATAAGTGTTAGGTGGACTTTTAGCGGCGCTTTTTGTGACTGATTTACTGTACTGTGCTGTTTTGTGTTAACGGACAGAAACTAACTTGATTTGCCTTATGTTCAGGTGATAAGGATAAGGAAGCCGCTCAGTGATAGATTATCTGAGCTAGTTGCGGGTATTCGATGAAATGTCCCGTTCTTATTGATTAAAAACGTTCGATATTAATTGATTTCGTTGCGAGGTTTTGACCTCTATATGAGATGTTTTTCAAAGACTGCATTCATTTTAAAACAAACCATAACCTTTATTTCATCAATAAAGGTTTAAAAAGCTTTACTTAGATTATCAAATAATGATAATCTAAAATATCCTGTTTACACACGACCATTACATAATGGTTTACAATACAAATATGTTACAACAAAATAAGTTTCTTGAATGCAGTTTTTACACAATATCATACAAGCATGGACTCCAAATCTCGTCCTTATTTAAGTATGCGACAACGGAAGCTCTTAATAATCACCTGATAATAAACATGCTTAAAACGTCAACAAAAATGTTGGTGAGTTATAGGTTTAACCTATATATATATATATATATATATATATATATATATATATATATATATATATATATATATATATATATATATATATATATATATATATATATATAATCATAATAATAGACCACAAGATTTCATATTTCAATACACATCCCATACATAGAGATAAAAATCATTCATATGGTGAACACCTGGTAACCGACATTAACAAGATACATATATAAGAATATCCCCATCATTCCGGGACACCCTTCGGATATGATATAAATTTCGAAGTACTAAAGCATCCGGTACTTTGGATGGGGTTTGTTAAGCCCAATAGATCTATCTTTAGGATTCGCGTCAATTAGGGTGTCTGTTCCCTAATTCTTAGATTACCAGACTTAATAAAAAGGGGCATATTCGATTTCGATAATTCAACCATAGAATGTAGTTTCACGTACTTGTGTCTATTTTGTAAATCATTTATAAAACCTGCATGTATTCTCATCCCAAAAATATTAGATTTTAAAAGTGGGACTATAACTCACTTTCACAGATTTTTACTTCGTCGGGAAGTAAGACTTGGCCACTGGTTGATTCACGAACCTATAACAATATATACATATATATTAAAGTATATTCAAAATATATTTACAACACTTTTAATATATTTTGATGTTTTAAGTTTATTAAGTCAGCTGTCCTCGTTAGTAACCTACAACTAGTTGTCCACAGTTAGATGTACAGAAATAAATCGATAAATATTATCTTGAATCAATCCACGACCCAGTGTATACGTATCTCCGTATTGATCACAACTCAAACTATATATATTTTGGAATCAGCCTCAACCCTGTATAGCTAACTCCAACATTCACATATAGAGTGTCTATGGTTGTTCCGAAATATATATAGATGTGTCGACATGATAGGTCGAAACATTGTATACGTGTCTATGGTATCTCAAGATTACATAATATACAATACAAGTTGATTAAGTTATGGTTGGAATAGATTTGTTACCAATTTTCACGTAGCTAAAATGAGAAAAATTATCCAATCTTGTTTTACCCATAACTTCTTCATTTTAAATCCGTTTTGAGTGAATCAAATTGCTATGGTTTCATATTGAACTCTATTTTATGAATCTAAACAGAAAAAGTATAGGTTTATAGTTGCAAAAATAAGTTACAATTCGTTTTTGTAAAGGTAGTCATTTCAGTCGAAAGAACGACGTCTAGATGACCATTTTAGAAAACATACTTCCACTTTGAGTTTAACCATAATTTTTGGATATAGTTTCATGTTCATAATAAAAATCATTTTCTCAGAATAACAACTTTTAAATCAAAGTTTATCATAGTTTTTAATTAACTAACCCAAAACAGCCCGCGGTGTTACTACGACGGCGTAAATCCGATTTTACGGTGTTTTTCGTGTTTCCAGGTTTTAAATCATTAAGTTAGCATATCATATAGATATAGAACATGTGTTTAGTTGATTTTAAAAGTCAAGTTAGAAGGATTAACTTTTGTTTGCGAACAAGTTTAGAATTAACTAAACTATGTTCTAGTGATTACAAGTTTAAACCTTCGAATAAGATAGCTTTATATGTATGAATCGAATGATGTTATGAACATCATTACTACCTTAAGTTCCTTGGATAAATATACTGGAAAAGAGAAAAATGGATCGAGCTTCAACGGATCCTTGGATGGCTCGAAGTTCTTGAAGCAGAATCATGACACGAAAACAAGTTCAAGTAAGATCATCACTTGAAATAAGATTGTTATAGTTATAGAAATTGAACCAAAGTTTGAATATAATTATTAACTTGTATTAGAATGATAACCTACTGTAAGAAACAAAGATTTCTTGAGGGTGGATGATCACCTTACAAGATTGGAAGTGAGCTAGCAAACTTGAAAGTATTC
Source organism: Rutidosis leptorrhynchoides (assembly GCF_046630445.1). Classification (NCBI taxonomy): domain Eukaryota; kingdom Viridiplantae; phylum Streptophyta; class Magnoliopsida; order Asterales; family Asteraceae; genus Rutidosis; species Rutidosis leptorrhynchoides. Next base: position 266,663,706 of record NC_092337.1, on the reverse strand, counting down.
TTGATTTTATGTAACTAGAACTTGTAGAATATATGAAGAACACTTAGAACTTGAAGATAGAACTTGAGAGAGATCAATTAGATGAAGAAAATTGAAGAATGAAAGTGTTTGTAGGTGTTTTTGGTCGTTGGTGTATGGATTAGATATAAAGGATATGTAATTTTGTTTTCATGTAAATAAGTCATGAATGATTACTCATATTTTTGTAATTTTATGAGATATTTCATGCTAGTTGCCAAATGATGGTTCCCACATGTGTTAGGTGACTCACATAGGCTGCTAAGAGCTGATCATTGGAGTGTATATACCAATAGTACATACATCTAAAAGCTGTGTATTGTACGAGTACGAATACGGGTGCATACGAGTAGAATTGTTGATGAAACTGAACGAGGATGTAATTGTAAGCATTTTTGTTAAGTAGAAGTATTTTGATAAGTGTATTGAAGTCTTTCAAAAGTGTATAAATACATATTAAAACACTACATGTATATACATTTTAACTGAGTCGTTAAGTCATCGTTAGTCGTTACATGTAAGTGTTGTTTTGAAACCTTTAGGTTAACGATCTTGTTAAATGTTGTTAACCCAATGTTTATAATATCAAATGAGATTTTAAATTATTATATTATCATGATATTATCATGTATGAATATATATTAATATGATATATATATACATTAAATGTCTTTACAACGATAATCATTACATATATGTCTCGTTTAAAAATCATTAAGTTAGTAGTCTTGTTTTTACATATGTAGTTCATTGTTAATATACTTAATGATATGTTTACTTATCATAGTATCATGTTAACTATATATATATATATATATCCATATATATGTCATCATATAGTTTTTACAAGTTTTAACGTTCGTAAATCACCGGTCAACTTGGATGGTCAATTGTCTATATGAAACATATTTCAATTAATCAAGTCTTAACAAGTTTGATTGCTTAACATGTTGGAAACATTTAATCATGTAAATATCAATCTCAATTAATATATATAAACATGGAAAAGTTCGGGTCACTACATTCGATGAGTGGGTCTATCTCCGGATAGAGTATTAAGTAGCTGACACGCTACTTGTTCAGACTCTTTATTATTATGTTTATGTCTTGTATGATTGCAATGTGTAGTTAGATATTGCCATGCTAGTTGGGATGATTGCATGACTGAATATCTGTGATATTATGTGCGCACTGTTAGTTGAACACCAACCGAGGTGGCAAGGTTGGGTACCCACCGAGGCGGAAAGGTAGGGTTGATGAGAGGCCGCTACCCACTACCGAGAATCGACGACTTATTTGATCAACTACAAGGCTCGTCTGTTTATTCAAAGATTGACTTACGTTCCGGGTATCATCAAATGCGGGTGAAAGAAGATGATATTCCAAAGACTGCTTTCAGAACACGTTACGGTCATTACGAGTTTATGGTCATACCGTTTGGTTTAACTAATGCACCAGCTGTGTTCATGGACCTTATGAACCGAGTGTGTGGACCATACCTTGACAAGTTTTTCATTATTTTCATTGATGACATACTTATTTACTCAAAGAATGACCAAGAACACGGTGAACATTTGAGAAAGGTGTTAGAAGTATTGAGGAAGGAAGAATTGTACGCTAAGTTTTCAAAGTGTGTATTTTGGTTGGAAGAAGTTCAATTCCTCGGTCACATAGTGAACAAAGAAGGTATTAAGGTGGATCCGGCAAAGATAGAAACTGTTGAAAAGTGGGAAACCCCGAAAACTCCGAAACACATACGCCAGTTTTTAGGACTAGCTGGTTACTACAGAAGGTTCATCCAAGACTTTTCCAGAATAGCAAAATCCTTGACTGCATTAACGCATAAAGGGAAGAAATTTGAATGGAATGATGAACAAGAGAAAGCGTTTCAGTTATTGAAGAAAAAGCTAACTACGGCACCTATATTGTCATTGCCTGAAGGGAATGATGATTTTGTGATTTATTGTGACGCATCAAAGCAAGGTCTCGGTTGTGTATTAATGCAACGAACGAAGGTGATTGCTTATGCGTCTAGACAATTGAAGATTCACGAACAAAATTATACGACGCATGATTTGGAATTAGGCGCGGTTGTTTTTGCATTAAAGACTTGGAGGCACTACTTATATGGGGTCAAAAGTATTATATATACCGACCACAAAAGTCTTCAACACATATTTAATCAGAAACAACTGAATATGAGGCATCGTAGGTGGATTTAATTATTGAATGATTACGACTTTGAGATTCGTTACCACCCGGGGAAGGCAAATGTGGTAGCCGATGCCTTGAGCAGGAAGGACAGAGAACCCATTTGAGTAAAATCTATGAATATAATGATTCATAATAACCTTACTACTCAAATAAAGGAGGCGCAACAAGGAGTTTTAAAAGAGGGAAATTTAAAGGATGAAATACCCAAAGGATCGGAGAAGCATCTTAATATTCGGTAAGACGGAACCCGGTATAGGGCTGAAAGGATTTGGGTACCAAAATTTGGAGATATGAGAGAAATGGTACTTAGAGAAGCTCATAAAACCAGATACTCAATACATCCTGGAACGGGGAAGATGTACAAGGATCTCAAGAAACATTTTTGGTGGCCGGGTATGAAAGCCGATGTTGCTAAATACGTAGGAGAATGTTTGACGTGTTCTAAGGTCAAAGCTGAGCATCAGAAACCATCAGGTCTACTTCAACAACCCGAAATCCCAGAATGGAAATGGGAAAACATTACCATGGATTTCATCACTAAATTGCCAAGGACTGCAAGTGGTTTTGATACTATTTGGGTAATAGTTGATCGTCTCACCAAATCAGCACACTTCCTGCCAATAAGAGAAGATGACAAGATGGAGAAGTTAGCACGACTGTATTTGAAGGAAGTCGTCTCCAGACATGGAATACCAATCTCTATTATCTCTGATAGGGATGGCAGATTTATTTCAAGATTCTGGCAGACATTACAGCAAGCATTAGGAACTCGTCTAGACATGAGTACTGCCTATCATCCACAAACTGATGGGCAGAGCGAAAGGACGATACAAACGCTTGAAGACATGCTACGAGCATGTGTTATTGATTTCGGAAACAGTTGGGATCGACATCTACCGTTAGCAGAATTTTCCTACAACAACAGCTACCATTCAAGCATTGAGATGGCGCCGTTTGAAGCACTTTATGGTAGAAAGTGCAGGTCTCCGATTTGTTGGAGTGAAGTGGGGGATAGACAGATTACGGGTCGGGAGATTATACAAGAAACTACCGAGAAGATCATCCAAATTCAACAACGGTTGAAAACCGCCCAAAGTCGACAAAAGAGCTACGCTGACATTAAAAGAAAAGATATAGAATTTGAAATTGGAGAGATGGTCATGCTTAAAGTTGCACCTTGGAAAGGCGTTGTTCGATTTGGTAAACGAGGGAAATTAAATCCAAGGTATATTGGACCATTCAAGATTATTGATCGTGTCGGACCAGTAGCTTACCGACTTGAGTTACCTCAACAACTCGCGGCTGTACATAACACTTTCCACGTCTCGAATTTGAAGAAATGTTTTGCTAAAGAAGATCTCACTATTCCGTTAGATGAAATCCAAATCAACGAAAAACTCTAATTCATCGAAGAACCTGTCGAAATAATGGATCGTGAGGTTAAAAGACTTAAGCAAAACAAGATACCAATTGTTAAGGTTCAATGGAATACTCGTAGAGGACCCGAGTTCACCTGGGAGCGTGAAGATCAGATGAAGAAGAAATACCCGCATCTATTTCCAGAAGATTCATCAACACCTTCAACAGCTTAAAATTTCGGGACGAAATTTATTTAACGGGTAGGTACTGTAGTGACCCGAACTTTTCCATGTTTATATATATTAATTGAGATTGATATTTACATGATTAAATTTTTCCAACATGTTAAGCAATCAAACTTGTTAAGACTTGATTAATTGAAATATGTTTCATATAGACAATTGACCACCCAAGTTGACCGGCGATTCACGAACGTTAAAACTTGTAAAAACAACATGACGATATATATATATGGATATACATATGGTTAACATGAGATTATGATAAGTAAGTATCTCCATAAGTATATTAACAATGAGTTATATACATATAAACAAGACTACTAACTTAAGGATTTCGAAACGAGACATATATGTAACGATTATCGTTGTAACGACATTTAAATGTATATATATCATATTAAGATATATTAATATATCATAATATCATGATAATATAATAATTTAACATCTCATTAGATATAATAAACAATGGGTTAACAACATTAATTGAGATCGTTAACTTAAAGGTTTCAAAACAACACTTACATGAAACGACTAACGATGACTTAACGACTCAGTTAAAATGTATATACATGTAGTGTATTTAGATTTATTAAAATACTTTTGGAAGACTTCAAGACATATATCAAAACACTCATACTTAACGAAAATGGTTACAGTTACTTTCCCATTCTTTTCTTTCATCAAGAATTCTAGTCGTATTCTTACTCGTATTATACACAGCTTCAAAACGTACTTACTATGGGTGTATACCAATAGGAACTAGCATGGGATTCCACTCTTGATTATGTCATGTATGACTAATCAATTTTAACTTCTACCATGAGCTAGTCAACTAACTAGAACTCCTTTTAACCCCACTCACCACTCACCAATTACCACTCATCATTCACTCCATTTCACTTCCAATTCTCTTTCTAATTCTCTCTCAACACACACACACTATTATGAACGTATTTTTCCAGTAGTTAATCATCATCTTCATCAAAAATCACTTCAAGAATCAAGCTATAATCATCATAGGAAGAACACTTCAAGAACACTTCAAAAATCCCTTCAAGTTTACTAATTTACTTCCAAGCTTTCTAATCCATTCCAAGTATTCATCTAAGATCAAGAAACCTTTGTTATATATAGTAGGTTATCTTTCTTATTCAAGGTAGTATTCATATTTAAACTTTGATTCAATTTCTATAACTATAAACTATCTTAATTCGAGTAAAAATCTTACTTGAACTTGTTTTTGTGTCATGATCCTACTTCAAGAACTCTCAAGCCATCCAAGATCCTTTGAAGCTAGATCATTTCTTATCACTTCCAGTAGGTTTACCTACTAAACTTGAGGTAGTAATGATGTTCATAACATCATTCGATTCATATATATAAAACTATCTTATTCGAAGGTTTAAACTCGTAATCACTAGAACATAGTTTAGTTAATTCTAAACTTGTTCGCAAACAAAAGTTAATCCTTCTAACTTGACTTTTAAAATTAACTAAACACATGTTCTATATCTATATGATATGCTAACTTAATGATTTAAAACCTGGAAACACGAAAAACACCGTAAAACCGGATTTACGCCGTCGTAGTAACACCGCGGGCTGTTTTGGGTTAGTTAATTAAAAACCATGATAAACTTTGATTTAAAAGTTGTTATTCTGAGAAAATGATTTTTATTATGAACATGAAACTATATCCAAAAATTATGGTTAAACTCAAAGTGGAAGTATGTTTTCTAAAATGGTCATCTAGACGTCGTTCTTTCGACTGAAATGACTACCTTTACAAAAATGACTTGTAACTTATTTTTCCGACTATAAACCTATACTTTTTCTGTTTAGATTCATAAAATAGAGTTCAATATGAAATCATATCAATTTGATTCACTCAAAACGGATTTAAAATGAAGAAGTTATGGGTAAAACAAGATTGGATAATTTTTCTCATTTTAGCTACGTGAAAATTGGTAACAAATCTATTCCAACCATAACTTAATCAACTTGTATTGTATATTATGTAATCTTGAGATACCATAGACACGTATACAATGTTTCGACCTATCATGTCGACACATCTATATATATTTCGGAACAACCATAGACACTCTATATGTGAATGTTGGAGTTAGCTATACAGGGTTGAGGTTGATTCCAAAATATATATAGTTTGAGTTGTGATCAATACTGAGATACGTATACACTGGGTCGTGGATTGATTCAAGATAATATTTATCGATTTATTTCTGTACATCTAACTGTGGACAACTAGTTGTAGGTTACTAACGAGGACAGCTGACTTAATAAACTTAAAACATCAAAATATATTAAAAGTGTTGTAAATATATTTTGAACATACTTTAATATATATGTATATATTGTTATAGGTTCGTGAATCAACAGTGGCCAAGTCTTACTTCTCGACGAAGTAAAAATCTGTGAAAGTGAGTTATAGTCCCACTTTTAAAATCTAATATTTTTGGGATGAGAATACATGCAGGTTTTATAAATGATTTACAAAATAGACACAAGTACGTGAAACTACATTCTATGGTTGAATTATCAAAATCGAATATGCGCCTTTTTATTAAGTCTGGTAATCTAAGAATTAGGGAACAGACACCCTAATTGACGCGAATCCTAAAGATAGATCTATTGGGCCTAACAAACCCCATCCAAAGTACCGGATGCTTTAGTACTTCGAAATTTATATCATATCCGAAGGGTGTCCCGGAATGATGGGGATATTCTTATATATGCCTCTTGTTAATGTCGGTTACCAGGTGTTCACCATATGAATGATTTTTATCTCTATGTATGGGATGTGTATTGAAATATGAAATCTTGTGGTCTATTATTATGATTTGATATATATAGGTTAAACCTATAACTCACCAACATTTTTGTTGACGTTTTAAGCATGTTTATTCTCAGGTGATTATTAAGAGCTTCCGCTGTCGCATACTTAAATAAGGACGCGATTTGGAGTCCATGCTTGTATGATATTGTGTAAAAACTGCATTCAAGAAACTTATTTTGTTGTAACATATTTGTATTGTAAACCACTATGTAATGGTCGTGTGTAAACAGGATATTTTAGATTATCATTATTTGATAATCTATGTAAAGCTTTTTAAACCTTTATTGATGAAATAAAGGTTATGGTTTGTTTTAAAATGAATGCAGTCTTTGAAAAACGTCTCATATAGAGGTCAAAACCTCGCAACGAAATCAATTAATATGGAACGTTTTTAATCAATAAGAATGGCACATTTCATGTGGTAGCCTGGTCGGGTCATGGTGTTACTGATTGTTCAGTATAGCATAGAAGGACGCATGTGTTGCATCTGGATGGTTATGCAGTGAAGTCAGTAAAGCGGACTATCGGTAGAATGTAGCTTGATCAACTAAGTCGTGTGCTCGTACAAGCCGCCGATCCTTATATTGTCAGTTGTTGTTATATGCTAGTTCAAGACGTTAGCATATCTATGACCTTTGTATGTTGAGTTGCTTATGCTTGATCTGTTAGATAGTATCCATTCACTTAGCAGTTGTGCTAATTCCCCCACATTTCCACCCTTGCAGGTTCAGGTACTGTTGTTTAGGATGGGTGTTGCGGATGGGTCTGAAGACATGTTTGACTATGCGTTGACTCTGATGTTTTCAATTTTTAATGATGTTTTCACGTAACACCGTAGTTGTATAAAGTTGGTTGTAAACAAAGTTATGTAAACGTTAATTAAGGCTATTTTGGTAATTAAGTATTTACTTCCGTTGTGATTAAAATAAATAAAAAAAAATCAGGGTGTTATAACTTGGTATCAGAGCGTGGTTTAGCAGTAAGTACGTGCGCGTATTTGTTCCTAAACATGTACGCGTTGTGGGGCTAAGTGAATGTAGGATGTTGTTTATGTTAGTGTTTAGTAAACTAACAGTTATCCACTAAGCTTTTGTGCGAGTGTTTTGTAGCACAGGTGGCAGATGACAGGGATGCGAACACTACAAAACTAAATCCACCCCGGAACGTTCAGTGCTCCAGATGTGGAGGATGAGGCAGAGATTTACGAGGCTAATTATGTGCATGAGATTGAAAGTAAGCTTAAGGAAGCTCAGGATAAGATTACTGAGCTTGAGTTAGGTAGATAGTCGGGTAATGAGGATACACCACCAGATTTTGCCACAGCTCAAACACAAACATAACGCAAATACACCAGAACTAGTACCAATACCCATTACAGAACCAATTCCCTAAACATGTTATGCCACCACAGTTTAACTACCAATATCAAAATCTCATGATGATGAACCAAGTTCAGCCACCCATATACCAACAACCATTTCTGCAACAGCAATTCCAACAATAATACCAACCACCAAAAAGATGCACCTTAAACAATTCAGGGATTGTGGACCTTCTCCCTACCCAGGAAGTTCTTACCCAACCACAACTCTCAAATGGTTAAGGGAAGTTGAAAAGGCATTCGAGGCATGTCAGTGTGAGCTAGAATTGAAAGTAACTTATGCCAGTACGTTATTGAAAGACAGGGCTATGGTGTGGTGGAATTCAGTAATAGCAAGTGTTCCTCTAGAACAAGTTCGAATGATCACTTGGGAGCAGTTTTACGGTACGGTATGTGAGGAGTACTGCAATGTGTTTGACATGAATAGAATCAAAATAGAGTTTTTGGAGATGCAGATGACACCTCAGATGTCAATTGATGAGGTAATTGAGAAATATATGGATAAGTTGAGGTTTGTACAACAATGAGTGCCTAATGAACAATCAAGAATCCAACATTTTGTGAATATGATCTTGCCAGAATACAGGACGTTTGTGAGGTCAGCATCGACATTATCTCAGGCTTTTGTGATGGCAAAGATGGTAGAAAGTGATGTTAGAGCAGCAAGGGGCATGAATATAGGGAATGTGGTACCGCATGGTAGTCAGGCTACCAGTCAGTCTCAGTCAGGTTCTAAGTCTAAGAAACCATCTGGGTTTAGACCGAAGGGTAAAGGTAATCAATCAAGCACATGGTCTGGTTCGGGAAAGAGAGAATGGTGTAAAGGTTGTAAGTCATGTCACAGTGGGCAGTGTTCTGCGGCAACGAGAAGATGTTTGAGATGTGGTATGGTAGGTCATAAGTCTCAGGGGTGTTCCTTCAGGGAGAATGTGTGTTGGAGTTATCACCAGCCTGGTCACCGTTCAGCTAGTTGTCAGGCGTCAATGGGCGCAAGTTCCGGGGCAGGGGCAGGGGCGCGTTCAACACCTGTCAGGGGTTCCATAGCCTCAAGTGGACATAAGATAAAGAACCTACCGACTGCGGAAGCTAGGGCCATTCAGATGACAATTGAGGCCGCAACTAATAATGATGATGTCATAACCGGTATGTTCTTGATCAACTTAATACATGCTAGAGTATTGTTTGATTCAGGTGCAAATATGATGTTTATGTCTATAGATTTTTGTACTAAGTTAGGGTTACCTGCTACTGTGATGCCTGAGCCTATTAGAGTAGAGGTAGTTGATGGCAAGACGGTTCCAGTCACAATGTATGTGTCTGGAGCTAGTATAGAAATTGATGGTAGACCGCTTGCTATGTCATGTTTAGTGTTGTCTATCCCTAATTTTGACGTAGTGTTAGAGATGAACTAGATGAGCCTGCATAAGGCTCACATTAAGTGTGATAAGAAGATTGTGACTTTCTGTTTGACCAATGGAACCCGTATTGTGGCCCGAGGGGAACGAAGTCGATTCAGTTTTCCATTGATTTCTATGATGAAGGCGAAGAAGTCACTTACTAAAGGATGTGAGTCTTTTATGGCTTATGTTATTGATGCTAAGATAGAGAAGAGATCTATTATTGATATTCCAGTGGTTTCGGAATTTCCTGAGGTGTTTCCTGATGAGTTACCGGGGTTGCCGCCGGTAAGAGAAGTAGAGTATAAGATTGAGTTGGTTCCGGGAACAACTCCAGTAGCTAAGGCTCCTTATAGGTTAGCACCTTTTGAAATTAGAGAGATGATGTCTCAGATACAAGATACATGAACTTTTAGAAAGGGGGTATATAAGATCGAGTTCCTCGCCGTGGGGTGCGCCGGTGTTGTTTGTAAAGAAGAAAGACGGTACTCTGAGAATGTGTATAGATTATCGAGAATTGAATAAGAGGATAGTTAAGAACAAGTATCCTTTACCTAGAATAGATGATCTGTTTGACTAGCTTCAGGGTGCGTCGTATTTTTCGAAAATAGATCTTAGATCTGGGTATCATCAGGTTCGAAAATAGATCTTCGAACGAGATATGGGCATTACGAGTTCTTAGTTATGCCATTTGGGTTGACGAATGCTCCAGCAGTTTTCATGGATCTAATTAACAGAGTTTGTAAACCATATTTAGATCAGTTTGTGATTGTGTTTATCAATGATATATTGGTGTATTCAAAGTCAGAGGCAGATCATGTGATACATCTTCGATTGGTGTTAGAGTTGTTAAAGAAAGAGCAGTTATACGCTAAGTTCTTGAAGTGTGAGTCTTGGCTTCGAGAGGGGCAATTTCTGGGTCATGTTATATGTGAGGCAGGTATTAAAGTAGATCCATCGAAAATAGAAGCGGTAATGGGTTGGAATTCGCCGAAGACGCTGATAGAAGTTAAGAGTTTCTTGGGTCTTGCGGGTTATTATCGCCGATTTATAAAAGATTTTTCTAAAATAGCGGGTCCGTTAACCAAATTGACTAGAAAAGACGTAAGTTTTCGATGGAGTGACCAATAGGAACAGGATTTTCAGACGCTCAAACAGTTGTTGTGTCAGGCTCCAGTGTTAGCATTGCAAGAGGGTTCAGATGACTTTGTGGTTTATTGTGATGCGTCAATTGCCGGGTTGGGGTGTGTACTGATGCAGAGAGATAAAGTTATTGCGTACGCTTCTCGTCAGTTAAAGACACACGAACATAATTATCCGGTTCATGATTTAAAATTGCTACAGTGGTATTTGCATTGAAGTTATGGAGACACTACTTATACGATACAAAGTTTGTGATATGTACAGACCATAAGAGCCTCCAATATATTTTCACTCAGAATGAACTGAATATGCGACAAAGACGGTGGATTGATCTTATAAAAGACTACGATTGTGAAATAAAGTATCACCCGGGTATAGCAAATGTTGATGCCGATGCTTTAAGTCGTAAAAAGACCGTAGAGACTGTGAAATTTATGAGAACCGAAATAGTTTCAGACCTTATTGAACAGATAAGACAAGTTCAAGCCCAACCTTTATTGGAGGAGAACTTAAAGACTGAACTGATGACCAAAATCAAGGACTAATTGACTAAAAAGGATCGTAATTAAATATGATGATGATGAAGATGTATTGTCATGATGATGGAGATGAGTTCTTGAATCCCAAAACCTAGATACAAAGTTTCGTTATTTAAATCAACATACGCAGATTTTTTTTATTAGGCTGTTGTTATTTCTTTTGGGCTGTGAATTGGGTGAATATTGGGACGAGATTTAGTTGGGCCAGATTATTGATGATATCGAGTTAAGTAATTAGATGTAGTGATTAATATAAAAATTGACGAGTGGAGCAATGGTTTGGGCGTTTGCTTGTTTAACGAGAGGTCTCTGGTTCGAACCCGGGCTCGGGCATTATTTTTAAGCCATTTTTTTTTGAGGTAGTAATTTCATTTTTTTATTATTATTATTATTATTATTATTATTATTATTATTATTATTATTATTATTATTATTATTATTATTATTATTATTATTATTATTATTATTATTATTATTATTATTATTATTGTTATTGTTATTGTTATTGTTATTATTATTATTATTATTATTATTATTATTATTATTATTATTATTATTTTTAGTATTTATATTATTATTTTTGTTGTTAAAATTATGATATAAAAGATACATAAATGATGAAATATTAAGATAAAAGTAATTATTATTATAATTAATGATTATGAATATTATAAATATGAATAAGATTAGTTTAAGATTATAAATACATATAATATTATCATTAGTAGTAAGAATATTATTATTATTAAGTATTAAGTATTATTATCAAAACTATTATTTTCATCATCATTATTATTAAACCTATCATTTTTATTAAAAACTACTATTATTATTAAAAGTATCATTTTTATTAAAATTATCATTTTATTATTATTATTATTATTATTATTATTATTATTATTATTATTATTATTATTATTAATAGTACCATTGTTATCATCATTATTATTATTATTATAAGTATTATTATTATTATCAATATCAATATTATTATCATTATTAAGTAAAAGTATTATTATTATTATAGATACTATAGTTATTATTATTATTATTACTATTATTATTATCATGCTAATTATTAAAATTATTATTATTATTATTAGAATTATCATGATTTTTATCATAATTAATATTATTTTATTAGTATTATTAATATATCAAATAAAGATTTTTATATAAAAATATATTTATGGAATAATAAAACATAACTACATTAATATCAATATTACGTATTATATTAAATAATATTTTAATGAGTAATTACTATATTAAAATTTAATACGATAAGTATTAGTTATATAAAATATATAGATTAAATATAAAATTTATCTATATAACATATAATATAAAAAGTATATTATTATTAATAATATATATAAATTTGTTCGATTACCATTATATGTGTTAATATATATATATATATATATATATATATATATATATATATATATATATATATATATATGTATATATATATATATATATAAATGATATAGGTTCGTTAATCTGAGGCCAACCCTACACTTGTTCAATGTCGTCATATGTATTTTTACTACAAAATACAGTATTGTGAGTCCATTTGATTCCCTTTTACTCTTTATATTTTTGGGACTGAGAATACATGCGCTGTTTTTACAACTTCTTTATTAAATGCTTTTGAAATACATTTTTGAACTACGAATACATGAAATGCTTTTATAAATGTTTGACGAGATAGATACAAGCAAAACATTCCTCGAATGAATTATGTGGACGTGATAATTGCCACCATTGAATTATGTGGACGTGATAATTGCCATCAATTGATATGAATATTTTTCCCCTGATTATTATTGCTTGGTAACCTAAGAATTAGAATCGGGTATGTCCATAATTCAAGCAAATCCTAAAGATAGATCTATGGGCCTTGACAAGCACCAGTCAGAGAATTTGAACTGCTTTAGTACTTCGAAGTTTATATATTATACAAACGAGAAGTTCTGTTTTGGGGATATTATTTATACGCATTATATGTTAAGGTCGGTTACCAAGCCAAACTATGAAAGCAAAGTGAATTTTATGTATCGTGAGAATGATTTTTATACACAGGTTACGTGTATTATATTTTTTGTTACACGAGATATGTGTACGGTTATTAAGATTTATGAAAAATGGATTTCGTACACGAGAAAGGTGTACTGTATTTAAAAGATATCGCATGTACATTACAGGTGGGTGTAGGATTCGAGCCCATTTGTACCATGCAGCATTTAAATCTTGTGGTCTATCAAAATGATGAATTTTATTATTTTATGATAAACCTATGAACTCACCAACCTTTTGGTTGACACTTGAAAGCATGTTTATTCTCAAGTATGAAAGAAATCTTTCGCTGTGCATTTGCTCATTTAGAGATATTACTTGGAGTCATTCATGACATATTTCAAAAGACGTTGCATTCGAGTCATCGAGTTCATCAAGATCATGATTAAGTCAATTATGGTTGGATATAGTATGAAATGGTATGCATGCCGTCAACTTTCGATGTAATGAAAGTTTGTCTTTTAAAAACGAATGCAATGTTTGTAAAATGTATCATATAGAGGTCAAGTACCTCGCGATGTAACCAAATATAATGTATTCGTCTTGATGGATTAGGACGGGTCACTATAGGTGGTATCAGAGCCAGGTTTCGATCCTGGGACCTGTAGGTTATGGGCACGTTGAATAAACAGTTTTATTCAACGGTGAGATATTTTATATGCATGCATATAATAATTTAAATATTTTATATGCATTTAAACAACTATCGCACCAACGGCAAAACTTTTGACATGCAGACACGGTCGAAGTCCTTCATGTGGTATTAGAGCGGTGGTCTTAGCGAACCAGGTCTTGCATTAGTGTGTCTAACTGATAGTTGTTTAGATGCATTAGTGGGTCTGGACTTCGATCGTGTCTGCATGTCAAAAGTTTTGCTTATCATTTAGTGTTGAAAATTATTTGCTTATCATCCGTAAAGTCTAGACACGTCTTACTGCCTCTATTGCATAGACAGTGTATAGATAAATTCATATCTTAGCGTATCTGTTATTGTTACCCTTGCCTGACAGCTTCCGTAGATTCCTCCGTAACTTATGGGATTTTAGTATTATATATGCATATGTAAATTATGTATTGCAGGGTACTAATCTACGTCCTGCATTCCATTTCATATCGAAAATCCTTCATCTGATCGTACGAGATGAATCCCTCAACCAGTTCGAGTCCCTCAGATTTCGATAGTTATTCCGACAGCTATTCCGACATGAATATTCACTTAAGCTCTGAAAGAAGTATAATCGGAAAGGATCAACCAATTGGTCATCACCAATTCTGGATGAATTGAGGATGGATTCGTAGTCGACTTAATCATTGGAGACGCGAAGAAGGCAATCCTTTCCACCAACCGAATTCACCTCTTGGCGAAGAACCTGAAGCACTTACCGGCGAACCTGTCCATAATACCATTTCCTCTCTCATTTCCAGAGTATCTCGTCATGATTATATACTATCTCAAATTCTAGATCTTATTCATCCGCTCGTTCTGATCGACAATCATCCCGGAATAATAGAAGAAGTCAACGAACTTCGTACTCGAGTAATCAATTTGGAGAATATGGTGCAAAATTTACCAACTTCAACAACATCATCGGCACCAATAGTACCATCAATAAACAACACCATTACTATCAACAATCCATGCCTCAACATCTCATTTTGTACCTCGAGTATAATCATCATTCTACGTATCGTTCTACATCAATTATCTTCGTTCTTCATGGCGATTATGTAATCTCTAATGTTTTAGAGATTATGTATTCTAGTTCTAACGATAAATCAAATAAGATTAATATCATATTAACTCATTAAATCCATGATTACCTCTGAAGAAAATATATATGTAAGTATATTTTCATAAAGATTGTAATTAAAAATTCTTTTGTACAAACTGTTAATGGTGAAAATATTTTAATGGGTAGGTAATACCCGAGGAATATTTAGATTTCACATTAATAAGTTACACTGTACATTCTTCGAATCTGATTCGACGGTCATTTACTATCCTACTTATATCCACATATATACGAATCCGATCACCACAGAATAACCATTTTTATTCAATTTTATATTTGGATTTTGACCTATCAGAATCCAACAAGTGGTAAAATGAAGAAAAACATTGGACAAAATAAAAATTTATTAGAAACAAACAAATTAACTATAAGAAATTCTGTTAAGAAACCACGCTATCAAAATCCTAGCTAACTGTTCCTAGCTAACTATTAATTCCTTATTACATTTATTATGTTTTAAAGATTTGAGTGTATTAAGTCAGCTGTCCTCGTTAATAACCAACAACTAGTTGTCCACAGTTAGATGTACAGAAATAAATCGATATATATTATCTTGAATCAATCTACGACCCAGTGTATACACATCTCAGGCTAGATCACAACTCAAATTATATATATTTTTGGAATCAACCTCAACCCTGTATAGCTAACTCCAACATTACTGCATATAGAGTGTCTATGGTTGTTCCAAATAATATATATACATGGGACGATATGATATGTCAAAACATTTGCATACGTGTCTATGGTATCCCAAGATTACATAATATATTAGAATATATGTATAATACAATATAAGTTAGCGAGGATATGATTTGTATAGATTTGTTAAACATTTCCCGTAGCTAAAAAGATCAAAAATATCCAATCTTGTTTTACCCATAACTTCTTTATTTTAAATCCGTTTTTAGTGAATCAAATTGCTATGGTTTCATATTGAACTCTAATTTAAGAATCCAAACAGAAAAAGTATAGGTTTATAGTTGGAAATTTAAGTTACATGTCAATTACTAAAGAGGTAGTCATTTCCGTCGAAAGAACGACATCTTGATGACCATTTTGAAAAACATACTTTCACTTTGAGTTTAACCAAGATTTTTGGATATAGTTTCATGTTCATATGAAAAATCATTTTCCCAGAAGAACAACTTTTAAATCAAAGTTTATCATAGTTTTTAATTATCCAAACCAAAACAGCCCCCGGTTTCACTACGACGGCGTATATCCGATTTTATGGAGTTCATCGTGTTTCCAAGTTTTAAATCATTAAGTTAGCATATCATATAGATATAGAACATGTGTTTAGTTGATTTTAAAAGTCAAGTTAGAAGGATTAACTTTTGTTTGCGAACAAGTTTAGAATTAACTAAACTATGTTCTAGTGATTACAAGTTTAAACCTTCGAATAAGATAGCTTTATATGTATGAATCGAATGATGTTATGAACATCATTACTACCTCAAGTTTTCTGGATAAAACTACTAGAAATGAAAAAAATGGATCTAGCTTCAAAGGATCCTTGGATGGCTTGAAAGTTCTTGAAGCAGAATCATGACACGAAAACAGTTAAAGTAAGATTTTCACTCGAAATAAGATTGTTATAGTTGTAGAAATTGAATCAAAGTTTGAATATGAATATTACCTTTAATTAGAAAGAAAACCTACTGTAAATAACAAAGGTTCCTTGATCTTAGGTGATTACTTGGAATGGATTAGAAAGCTTGGAAGTAAACTTGCAAACTTGGAAGTATTCTTGATTTTTATGAAACTATACTTATGGAATTTATGAAGAACACTTAGAACTTGAAGATGGAACTTGAGAGAGATCAATTAGATGAAGAAAATTGAAGAATGAAAGTATTTGTAGGTGTTTTTGGTCGTTGGTATATGGATTAGATATAAAGGATATGTAATTTTGTTTCCATGTAAATAAGTCATGAATGATTACTAATATTTTTGTAATTTTATGAGATATTTCATGCTAGTTGCCAAATGATGGTTCCAACATGTGTTAGGTGACTCACATGGGCTACTAATATATGATCATTGGAGTGTATATACCAATAGTACATACATATAAAAGTTGTGTATTGTACGAGTACGAATACGGGTGCATACGAGTAGAATTGTTGATGAAACTGAACGAGGATGTAATTGTAAGCATTTTTGTTAAGTAGAAGTACTTTGATATGTGTCTTGAAGTCTTTTAAAAGTGTAAGAATACATATAAAAAAAACATGTATATACATTCTAATGGAGTCGTTAAGTCTTCGTTAGTCGTTACATGTAAGTGTTGTTTTGAAACCTTTAAGTTAACGATCTCAATTAATGTTTTTAACCCAATGTTTATTATATCAAATGAGATGTTAAATTATTATGTTATCAGGATATTATGATGTATGAATATCTCTTAATATGATATATACATTAAAATATCGTTACAACGAGAATCGTTACATATAAGTCTCATTTCGTAATTCTTGAGTTAGTAGTCTTGTTTTTACATATGTAGTTTATTGTTAACACACTTAATGATATATTTAAATATTATTTTATCTTGTTAAATATAGTGTATCAATATCTTAATATGATTCATATGTACCTAGTAAAACGTTGTTATAACGATAATCGTTATATATATCGTTTTCGAGTTTCTTAATTTGATAGTCTCATTTTTATGTATATAACTCATTGTTAAAATACCTAATGAGATACTTACTTATAATAAAATCATGTTAACTATATATATAACCATATATATGTCATCGTATAGTTTTTACAAGTTTTAACGTTCGTGAATCACTGGTCAACATGGGTGGTCAATTGTCTATATGAAACCTATTTCAATTAATCAAGTCTTAACAAGTTTGATTGCTTAACACGTTGGAAACATTTAATCATGTAAATATCAATCTCAATTAATATATATAAATATGGAAAAGTTTGGGTCACTACAGCAGTAATGCTTGAGTTAGCTATACAGGGTTGAGGTTGATTCTAAAATAATATATATACTTTGAGTTATGATCGAGCTTGAGACATGTATATAATGGGTGACGACACGTATTAATTAATTCGAATATTATATATTAAACTATATATGAATTATTGGATTACTAATTGTGGACTATTAACCGTGGACTGCCAACATTGGACAATTAAAATAAATTAAAATATTAATTATAACATATGAAACCAAACAATTTTTCAAGTTTGCCACTTGATTTCATCTTAAACCTCATTTGTATCTTGACGATTACAATCTGCGATCACACCCTTCATGATTCTTGAAAACACCTCAATCGAGAGGATGAATCAACTGCATCTCATCTACTGAAGGAAAGATTTATGCGTATAGTTATGCACCTGAAAAACTCTTGGAACTTGGGTAAACGTTTAACACGTATCTGTGCTAGCTCCTTTGGCATTGTTATTACCAGAAATAACTTTGCAATTCCTTTTCAAATTAGCCAATTTTGTCACAGCTCCAGCAAATCAACTTCAACTTTTATTCGGATTAGCCTTATTATAACCTTGATATATAAGTTTGCCTTTCATCATCGTTACCTGAGAAGCATTTATGTTCCACCACATTAGCAATAAACTTACCAACAACTTCACTAATCTTTGACTTTTTGAAAAATCATTATATTTATCGAAACCCCATCATTTACTCATCCGCATCTTGTAACAAGAATTTTTATGCCAATTACTGAGAATCAGCAATCAGTATTTTAAAATCTCGCAGCATATCTATGCCAACAGTTATATGTATACATATAACGCCTATCTCCTAGATTTACATACTTCGAATGTGAAGTTTCTGAAAAAACACCCCAATCTACGATTTAGTTCTCTGAATTTTTGAAAAAACTGAATGAAGCAGCAGAAACTGAAGACAACCGTAACAGTCAAAAGTTTGACGATAAAGAATAGTGTGTTGGCAAAGCTCAGAAAAAGAGAAGGTTTGGAACTGGAAAACGGATTGAGCAAAGTATGAAGGAGGTTGTGGATAAATCACAATGACGAAATCTACCTTCAAAGAATCCAAATGATTCAGTATCTGCTGAAATCATTGACGAATACCTTACTCCTGACTCTAAACCCTTGCAGACAATATTCTTCATCGTCCGCTAATATTAGAAATTCTAAGATATCATCGTATCTTTCATTATAAATATCCTTCATATTTCTGAAGATATTTCCAAAACTATTCTTATCTGAAATCATTTATCTCTTCGCGCTATCTGCGATACATCATAAAGGAAACTATTTTAGCTTCTAAATACTGAAAAATTCGAACTTAAAATATGAATGTTTTTGAAGTAGTGTTGGGAACTGAAGCATGAGTTAGTATAATATAATGACACTTGATCAACGTGATTATATTACAGTAAGTCATGTTGAGTTTCTAATGGGACGTGATGATTCACAGATCATAACGTCATCACGTGCCATGTTACATAACTCTTTCATTCTGCTTAACTTCTGAACATATCTAGAAAATATATTCTTGATAGTTTATTCTCAGTGATTCTGGTAATTTGACAAATCAAATCGTTCTATTACATTCTTTCTTGTTTAGAACATGAAGTTCATTCGAAATTCCATACTTAAGAATTCTGGACCATTACTCGCCTTACTAGGGGTCGAGAAGAGAATAAAAAGGCAAAGAGCTCCAAAATATAAGAGAAAATATAAAGCCCAATAGCAACACGGAAGTTACAAACTGTGGATATTAATACGAATAGCAATATAAAGACACGGTAGAATTAAGAATAGTATCACCCCAATGTAATAGTAGAAGTAAACAGATTTTCTGGTGGAAGATTGAAAAGAAGGATAACAGAAATGATAATCAAGAAAATTGTGACACCCGGAACTTTCCGACCAAATTTAAACTTAATCTTTGTATGATTTCGACACGATAAGCAAAGTTTGTAATGTTGAGTCACAAAAATTTTGAACTTTTTTCATACATTCATTTAACCTCAGACTATTCGCGACGATTCACGAACAATTGTGTGTAAATAAAAATGTATATATATACATATATAGATATAAAATTTATACATTTAATTTTTTATAATATCATTATTACTAATAATATTGAATTCATTATTAATATCATAATTAGTAGAAACATTATAATTCTAATTATTATTATAATTATTATCAGTATTATTATTTTTATAATTATTATCGTTGAAAGTCATAATTTTTTTTATCATAACTATTATTAGAATCATCATTATTTATTATTATTAGTATTATGATATAATAATTATTATTACTATTAATATCAATCATATTATTACCAATTTTATTATTTCTATTATTATTAATATTAGTATTTTTATTATTATTAATATTATTAATATTATTAATATTATTAGTATTTTGATTATTATTAATATAATCATAATTATTAATAATTAATAATCATTTATATAAAACATCATATAAATGTATTTAGAAGCAGATTCTGAATCGTGTAACAATCAACCTGTAGTTGATTTTGTTTATATTCCTCAAATCGTACCAATCACTTACACAATGTGACAATTTCAGTTGCCCATCACTATCTTCATTATTTTTTTATCTGTCCTTTAATATTCTGCTCGACATTTTTTGACAATCAAAAACCCATATATCAAACGACAAATTCCAGTGATAGGATGATTCATTCCACTCCATATTATTATCTATCTCTTGCCATTACCTTTTGCAACCCCTAATTAAAATTAATTCAACATAAAAAGCTGAAAACAACTCGATAGCTCTACATCATCCTATTTTTGCTCATAATTCAAATTTGATTGAAATTTCAAAATCCTTAAATGTAGTTTTGTTAGAAATCTTCTACTTAAACTTTCTACAAAGTTTCATAATCCAATTCCTGATTTTGATCGCGAATTTTGGAGTCGAACTTTTTAAATCAAAAGTCAACCGTTATGCTTTTCAAGAAATTTGAGATTGTTTTGAAGTTTATGATTCAATTGATGATTCATGAAGCTTTTACGAACAATTTAAAATATACTTCGTGTTATAATCATTGTCCAAAACATCCTCAAAAATGAAATCAAATTTTTTTTTCTTCCTTTATGAGCTGCGACAGCAGCATTGTTTTATTTAAATTTTGTTTTTATTTTTTTTTCTTTCAATCTATTTGATTTCAATTAAATGTCCTTGTTTCGATTTTAAAATCCTAACTTTAATTGGTAACTAAATTCATGATTTTTGGAATTGATTTCTATTGTTTGAGCTTTTGAAGAAGAAGCAAGATATTAAACAAAACAAGTTATGGGTTAAATAATAATGGGTTGGTTATTATATTAGAAAAACAAAGACTAGCTGGATGGTTAAGTATGTTTGTATGTGTACGAGTGGTCGTGAGTTCAACCCCCAGCAAGGGCAAATAAATTTTTTGGAACTCGTTTATTAAGAGGTTCGTGAATTCGAGGCCAAACCCTGCATTGTTCAAATATCGTCATATGTATTTTTACTACAAAATACAGTATAGTGAGTTTTCATTACTCCCTTTTTAAATACTTTTGCAATATATATTTTTGGGACTGAGAATACATGCGCTGCTTTTATAATTATTTTATGAAATAGACACAAGTAATCGAAACTACAGTCTATGGTTGGATTATCGAACCGAATATGCCATTTTTTAGCTTGGTAGCCTAAGAATTGGTGTTTATTATAATTGCCACCAATTGAGGCGAATCCTAAAGATAGATCTATGGGCACTAACAAGCCCCAGTCAGAGAATTTGAACTGCTTTAGTACTTCAATTTATCATGTCCGATGAGAGTCCCGGAATGATGGGGATATTCTATATGCATCCTGTTAAGGTCGGTTACCAGGTGTTCAATCTATATGAGTGAATTTTAAACACTTACGAGTGTATGATTATTGAATAAATGAAATCTTGTGGTCTATTAAAATTATGGAAATGATTGTTTATGATAAACTAATGAACTCACAAACCTTTTGGTTGACACTTGAAAGCATGTTTATTCTCAGGTATGAAAGAAATCTTCCGCTGTACATTTCCTCATTATAGAGATATTACTTGGAGTCATTCATGGTATATTTCAAAAGACATTGCATTCAAGTTGTTGAGTTCAATAGAGATTATTACTAATTAAATGACGGATTAGGTCATTTATAGGTTGGACATTATGAAATGGTATGCATGCCTGTCAACTTTCGAAGTAATGAAAGGTTGTCTTTTAAAAACGAATGCAATATTTATAAAATGTATCATATAGAGGTCAAATACCTCGCGATGTAATCATATGTTATCTTATTCGTCCTTATGATAAAACTTGTCTTTCTCATTTCACTATTTAGTGATAGCTTCATCCGTACTCTTCGAGTAATCGAATTGTCTTATTCATATTACTCAATGGTAATAAAACTCTATTTATCATCTCATAATCGTCATGAAAACATTTTTATTGTTATCCATGACTACCACACTCAAATTTCGGGACAAAATTTCTTTAACGGGTAGGTACTGTGACGACCCGGAAATTTCCGACCAAATTTAAACTTAATCTGTATATGGTTTCGACACGATAAGCAACGTCTGTAATGTTATCTCAAAAATTCTAAACTGTTTCATTTATTCAATTGACCTTTGACTATTTTCGACGATTCACGAACCATTACTTGTAATATATATATATATATATATATATATATATATATATATATATATATATATATATATAGAACTTAATAATAATATATGTAGAACTTGTTTGTCAAATTTTAAAACTTTTTATATATTACTTGGGGGTTGGGAGTGAATAATAAATGCAATTTTATTTAATAGTTAATGACCAAATTTTATACCATAATGACCAAAATAAATAAATATAGTTAAATTAAAAATATGAATTTTTCTGAACACTTTTATCCGCCATTAATTTACGACGGACCCCAAAATATTACCCGAACTGTCGGTAGAAGTGTACAAATTGGTGGCTGCTTTCATATTCATTCACATGTGCAATTAACTTTTTGATTTACATAATTATTATTATATTATTATTATTTATTAAGTTACTTTATAGTTATATATATAATATATATATATCTATACATATATGAGATACAGATATATGATTGATAGAACTTGGCACTTCATCACCACTTATAGCTCACCTGCTCACCATCATCGTTGCCATCATAGCCACCACCTGCAAAACCACCTCAACCATCTGCACGACACCACAAAATCGCTTGCTTCTACTTCCAAATTCTATTTCGTTTAACCATCTTATGTAACACCCCAGCTTAACATGACCACAATATTGTCCGCTTTGCCCGCAGGCGCACGGCTTTTTCTTGGCGACCACACACGAGAAGCACTTTCCCAGAAGGTCACCCATCCCGGTAGTGCTCTCGCCCGAGCACGCTTAACTGTAACGTACTCGCACATCTACTCTGCCTGTGATCCCAAAACACGTTGTGTCATTTAAGCGTGAGTATTACCTTATAATCCCATGATCACTCATGTCTGTGGGCGATGTGGAATTTGCCTAGGGTGTTACATTCACCTCCCCTCAGGGACTCATCGTCCTCGATGAGGTTTGCCCCACCACCCCCAACGGCACATGAGTGGCTCTGATACCATTCTGTAACACCCCAGCTTAACATGACCACAATATTGTCCGCTTTGCCCGCAGGCACACGGCTTTTTCTTGGCGACCACACACGAGAAGCACTTTCCCAGGAGGTCACCCATCCCAGTAGTGCTCTCGCCCGAGCACGCTTAACTGTAACGTACTTGCACATCTGCTCTGCCTGTGATCCCAAAACGCGTTTTGTCATTTAAGCTTGAGTATTACCTTATAATCCCATGATCACTCATGTCTGTGGGCGATGCGGGATTTGCCTAGGGTGTTAAATCTTAAACCACCACCACCATGCCAACTATCTTTGATCACCACCTCCCTATCTCTCTGCAACTCCTCTTCATAAAACATCAATCACCACTTAAACCCGACACACACCACCTGTGACGACCCGGGAATTTCCGACCAAATTTAAACTTCAATCTTTATATGTTTCCGACACGATAAGCAAAGTTTGTTAAGTTGAATCTCAAGAATTTTAAACTGTGTCCAAACATTCATTTAAACCTCGACCAAGTTCCAACGATTCACGAACCATTAAACGAATATGATTATTTATGTATGTGTATATATATTATAACTTAAAATGTAAACAAAATATTAGATTTAATACTTTACATGATTGTATCTGTTTCAAAATGTTTATCGATGGAATTAAAAGATAACATCAAATGATTGAATTATCAGATACATTGAATTATGATTACGAGTCCCTATTAGGAGGTCCACTTTTGATTTAGCAAACCTTTCCTTTTTATCGATATTCGGAATAAATGGTAAAGTGATCTAGTAAGGACAAAGTGTCATGTAGCGAGAGCTAGTCAGATTGGTGGAAATTCCTGTTAAGTCCCAATACATGCCTTACAATAATTACCTCGTGACTTTTGATAAGATAAATTAATTAACCTTCCTATTATGTATTGTAAAAGTAAAAATTAGGAATATAGGAAAATTAGGAAATAGATTTTGACAAGTTAAATAGACCGACATTTTACATTAAGATGATTCCATACGTTTGATTTTTTTCCTTTAGACTTAATCCTACGATTTATGATTAAAATGGAAGTTAAAACCTTGAAACCTGATATGGTTTATATATGATTTTTACTTTCATAAACGAAAACGTCATTTCGATATAATAGACTTTTTAAGAACGTCTTATGACATAAAAACTTCTACTATTATTACCTTTGTGATAAAATGATTTGGAATATAAAGTAATTGGAATATTAAAATGTCTTTGTAAACGTTTTATATAAATAAAGTATATCAATTTTAAACTTTAAAAATACAAATGTTACGAAATAGTAATTCTTGATATTTAAACAATTCCTAAATACATAAATTTTGAATATCTTTAGTTTGAAAAAAACTATATATTAAGTAAAGAGTTCAAACTTATATTTTGAAATGAAAATATATATTTTAACTTAGTCATAAAACGTCCTGATTTAAAATAATATATTTTAACAAACAAAGAGTCACTGATATATAGAAGCAAATGACCACAACACTTAATTTTACAAGTTATATTTATCACAAAATAATTTATTGATGAGTAAGTCAAATTATTAATAAGGGTACACGTCGCGTAACGTAAAAGGCTAGTTTTCTCAGCGTACAAAATGTCATTCGAAAAACCAAAAGTGGTACATGAGTCGAGTGACAACGTACGAGTCATTTGAACAAAAATTACATTTTAAATATGCACGAGAATATAATATAATATTTAATTAATTCTAAAGATTAAATATATTATATATTAAATAATATTAATTATATTACATATAATAAAAATGAAGTGTCGGCAGCATTTTTTATCGTGTATATGAGCTGTAAGTGAAGGCCATGCGATCGCATGGCCATATCACCTTCAATCCATGCGATCGCATGGCAAGTGGGGGAGGCTCAAGTGTATAAAGCTCGACGTTTTCCTGGTTTCTGATTCATTTTACCATCTATCTCTCTCGCACACATATATATATATATATATACATATATATATATATATATATATATATATATATATATATATATATATATATATATATATATATATTATTGTTATTATTATTAATCTTATAGTTAGGAGTGTTATTAATATTATACCTAAAATACTACGACGGAGTGCTGCTCGAGTGATCTAAAACGGGTTTTCAAAAATGGATTTTATGAGTAGGATAGGGCAAAGGAAATTATGGGTTATAGCTATGGAGGTGATGGGTATGGTTCATGGGTATGCTCGTAAGGTCAATCTAGTGCTTATCGTCTCCGTTGCGTTTACGTACCTTTCCTGCAATATTGAATTTCAATATTGATATGTGAGTACTCATAATTTAACTTTTACATACTAATAGTGTATCCCTGAATAGTGCTCGAGTATATAGGATTATGCATGTTTGTACTTTTGATATTGTCTTTAGTTAGGTTATGTTGAATCCTGAATTAGTTATATATGTGGTTTAGATAAGGTATAAGATATGCATGTCGTTGAAAAGCTAGCGAAAAATTAAGAACTTTTCATTTAGATATCGAATGGTTTCGATGAACGGATTTGAAGTTATAGTCAATTGAAATTTGGTATTATTATTAAAAAATGATTATTATCATCGTCGTTATTATCGTCATTCTTGTTTTATCTTATCTTTATCAATAAAAGAAATTATCATTAAAAATTGTTATTTTTATTATTATTACTATCGTTATTATTGTTAAAATTATAATTAGTATTATTATTATTATTATCATTAAAATAGTTATAAAGTATTATCATTAAGATTATCATAATATTTATTATCATTAATATATTATTAAAAATAATATTAGTAACACTTAATTTTTATGATTACTATTATTATCATTAAAATGAACGCGTTATAAAAGACAATTAAATGTTATCATAATTAGAATTATCGTTTTATCATAATATCATCTTAGTAATTATAAATATTGATATTTTTATAATAATAATTATTATTACAAAATAATACAACTTTTACTTACTATTATTATAGATATTATTTTATCAAATAAATATGTGATACAAACATATTTTACTACGTGTAATAAATTACTTTAATAATACCTATCATATTATCTTTATAATATTAAATGAACTCTATAAATTTTATTACTTAATATATATAAAAGTATATTTTATTATAAAAATTTTAATATAAAATTCTATTTATTAATAAATGAATTATATTATTTACTCTAATAAATCTTTTAAAAATATTTAAAAATATAGAATGACGATATTTAAAATATATTATAATCATGTATAAAATTTGGAAATCTTTTTTAGTCAAATTAACTTTTGCATATTAGTCTCGAGCATTAGGATTGAGATACACTATGACCTAACCTAAATTATTAGACAAATATTGACCAACATATATATGTATATATAATTAATATAGGTTCGTGAATCCGAGGTCAACCTTGCACTTGTTCAATGACGTTATATGTATTTTTACTACTAAATACAATTGGTGAGTTCATTTGCCTTTTTACCCTTTATATTTTTGGGCTGAGAATACATGCGCAATTTTTATAAATGTTTTACGAAATAGACACAAGTAATCAAAACTACATTGTATGGTTGAATGATCGAAGCCGAATATGCCCCTTTTTAGCTTGGTAGCCTAAGAATTTGGGAACAGACCCCCAAATTAACGCGAATCCTAAAGATAGATCTATCGGGCCCAACAAGCCCCATTATGGAATTTGGAATGCTTTAGTACTTCGATTTTATCATGTTCGATGGGTGTCCTGGAATGATGGGGATATTCTATATGCATCTTGTTAATGTCGATTACCAGGTGTTCACCATATGAATGATTTTTATCTCTATGCATGGGACGTATATTTATGAGAACTAGAAATGAAATTCTTATGGTCTATTAAAATGATGAAAACGAATGATTATGATAAACTAATGAACTCACCAACCTTTTGGTTGACACTTTAAAGCATGTTTATTCTCAGGATTGAAAGAAATCTTCCGCTGTGCGTTTGCTCATTTTCAATATATTACTTGGAGTCATTCATAGCATATTTTGAGAACGTTGCATTCGAGTCATTGAGTTCATCAAAGATTATTATTAAGTCAATTTATAGTTGGACAGTGGATATTATGAAATTGTATGCATGCCTGTCAATTTTCGATGTAAAGAAAGTTTGATTTTAAAAAACAAATGCAATGTTTGTAAAATGTACTACCTCCGTCCCACCACAAGTGTCCACATTTCCATTTTGGGATGTCCCATTTCAAGTGTCCACTTTGTGTTTCAACCAATGAGAAGAGGTTATTCTGGAGAGAGAAGATTTTTGATTGGTGGAGAATGAAGTTAGTGGGATTTCCTAAAATTGTGTGCAAAAAGTAAGTGGACACTTTTAATGGGACGGAGGGAGTATCATATAGAGGTCAAATACCTCGCGATGTAATTAGTGAGTCTGGACTGATAAGTCGTTAGGATGCATTAGTGAGTCTGGACTTCGACCGTGTCTGCATGTCAAAAGTTTTGCTTATCATTTTTTGTCGGAAATCATCTGCTTATCATCCTTAGGAAATTACCTACTTATCATTATTAGTCTAGACACGTTTTACTACATTAATTGCATGAGTAGTGTATAGACAAAATTCATATCTTAGCGTATCTACTAAATCATATCTTATCGTATCTGTTACTTTAAACTTTGCTTGACATATCCCGCAAATTTCTCCGTAATCTACGAAATCTTTTGTTCTATATCTATGGATATTCTATGTAATTATAATACCATCCGATAATCAAAAATCATTTCATATCGAAAAATCCTTATTCAATCGTACGAAATGGAATTCGCCATTAGTTCAAGTTCTTCGGATTCTGAAATGGAATCCCACTCAAGCTCCGAAAGCAGTGTAACCGGAATGGATCAACCAATCAGTCATCACCTATTCTGGATGAATTGGGGATGGGTTCGTAGCCTCCTCAATCATTGGAGACAAGAAGAAGGCGATCCTTTCCATCCACCACATTGCCCTCTTGACGAAGAACCTGAAGCATTTACCGACGAACCTGTCCGAAACACCATTTTCTCTCTCATTTCCAGAGTATCTCGTCACGATTATATATTACATCAAATTTTAGATTTTATTTATCTGCTCGTCCGAACCGACAATCACCCCGGTGTAATAGAAGAAGTCAACGAGCTTCGTGCTCGGGTAGTGGCTTTGGAGAATATGGTGCAGAGATTACAAACACCAGTAGCAGCATTAGCAGCATAACCAGTACCACCATCATCAACGCTAACAGTACCATTACCACCTCCAACCACAACCGCGTCGTAAACCTCAAACTTCACAATCTGTCCCACGAGCATCAACGTCATACCACCATAGATACCATGGGAATACCAACAACAATAACTGACGAAGTATTAATTCATAACTTCATTGGAGAAACATTCCGCAGAGATTATGTAATCTCTAAAGTCTTAGAGATTATCTAATCTAGCCCTAACCATAAAGCAGTTAAGCAAACCAAAATGATAGATGGAAGAGTAGAAACCCTGAGAAAAATGGTGTGTGATTAACCAGCTAAACTTGTTTTACCAACAGCATCATCAGTACCGTTAGCATCACCAGCATCGTCAGTGCAGTCAACATCAGAATCAACAACACCTATAACATCACAAACTCTGTCAGTTCAAGAATCACTGTGGACATCATTACGAATCAATAACGCGTATATTGTATCAACAAGTTATGAAGAATTAACTCATTCCCTCTGAAGAAATCATATGTATATTTTATATATATATTTAAAAATAAAATAGATCTTTCGGTGCTAAGCTATTGTGTGTGAATCTTAACTACTCGGTTAATTCATATTACAAATATGCAATAATGTACGTCCCTCGCCCGCAACTTAACCATCGTTAACTACAATCTCTGTCTCAATTCAACAAATTCCAATTCCTAATAAATCAAGTATATATTTGATTTTACACTTCATCATTGATGTAACCGAACTTTTCAGATAACATCATTCGTACTTTGCGAAGTTCACAAGAATTTAACGAAAACCAACATCACATCTCAAAAAATAACGAAGTATTGATTCATAATTTCAATAGTATTGAAGAAATACTTATGTAATCTCTAAAGCCTTCAAGGGATTATTCAATTCTGGTTTCAACCATAAATCGAATGAGTTTAATTTAGTATTGACTCATTGAAATCTATGTTACATCTGAAGAAAATATATACATATATATTTCTATAAAGACTGTAATAAAATTCTTTTGTACAAAATATTAATTGTGAAATTTTTTTAACGGGTAGGTAATACCCGATATATATATATATATATATATATATATATATATATATATATATATATATATATATATATATATATATATATATATATATATATATATATTCACAATTAATATGTTACATTCTTCGAATCTAATTAAGCAAATTATCAGCTATACTTCCTACTTTCATAATAATATACATTCTTTCATAGAAATCAAAACAACCATACTCATTCAAACTCAATTACATATTCTGATTTTGAAACCTCAGAATTCAATTCGAGATATAACCAGTACCATCACTTTTAAATTCCTACATCTTTCAAAGCTATACTTTGACTTCAAAACTGTGTTAGAACATCAAATGTATATTAACGATTACAATCTGTGTTCAAACCCTTCAAAAATTCCTGAAGACACTTCAAATAATGAACAATCGAGATGATGATTCAACCACATATTACCCACAGTTATGTACTTAAAAATCTCTCGAAACCAAAGTCATAATTCAACACATATCTGTGTCAGATCCTTTGGCATTTATTAGCAAAAATAACTTTGCAATTCCTTTTTCAAAGTAGCAAATTCTATCACAGCTTCAGCAAGAAAACTTCGATTTTTCATTCGGAGTAGCCTTATCATAATCTTGATATATATGATTACCCTTTTGTTACCGGAGAACCTTTCATGTTTCACCACATTAGCAATAAATTTATTCACAACTTCACTGATCTTTGACCGTTCGAAGAATCATTATAATTACCGAAACCCCATCATTTACTCATTCGCATCTTGTAACGAGAATTGTCATATGAATCATCGGGAATTAGCAATCGGTATTTTGAAATCTCGCAGCATGTCTACGCCAACAGTTATATGTGTATATATAACGTCTATCTTCTAGACTTAATTTGAATGTGAAGTTTCTGAAAAACACTCCGAACTACGAATTCGTTCTCCGAAAATAGAAAAAACGCTGATGAAGTAGCAAAAACTATAAACGAATTTAACAGTAAAAGTCTGATGATAATAAATAAGTGTGATGGCAAAGCGCAGAAAAAGAGAAGTCTTGGAATTGGAAACTGGATTGAGCAAAGTATGAAGGAGGCTGTGGACAAATCACAAAGACTGAACCTAACTTCAAAGGATCCAAATGATTCAGTACCAGCTGAAGTCATTAATGAATACCTTGCTCCTGACTTTAACCCCCTGCGGACAATATTCTTCATCATTATCTGATATTAGAAATTCTAAGATATCATCGTATCTTTCATTATAAATATCCTCCATATTTCTGAAGATATTTTCTTAATTATTCTTATTTGAAATCATTTACCTCTTCGCGCTATCTGTATTACATCATAAAAAAAACTATTTTAGTTTCTAAATTCTAAAACATTCAAGTTTAAAATAGGAATATTTTGAAGTAGTGTTGGGAACTGAAGCATGAATTAGTATAATATAATGACACTTGATCAACGTGATTATATTACAGTAAGTCATGGTGAGTTTCTAAATAGAACGTGATGATTCACAGCCTATGTAGTGACCCAAACTTTTCCATGTTTATATATATATTAAATGAAATTGTTATTTACATGATTAAGTGTTTTCAACATGTTAAGCAATCAAACTTGTTAAGACTTGATTAATTGAAATAGGTTTCATATAGACAATTGACCACCCAAGTTGACCAGTGATTCACGAACGTTAAAACTTGTAAAAACTATACGATGACATATATATGGTTATATATATAGTTAACATGATTTTATTATAAGTATGTATCTCATTAGGTATTTTAATAATGAGTTATATACATAAAAATGAGACTATTAATTTAAGAAAGTCGAAAACGATATATATAACGATTATCGTTATAACAACGTCTTACTAGGTACATATGAATCATATTAAGATATTGATACACTTGGTTAATTATGTTAAATGATAAGTAAATATATTATTAAGTGTATTAACAATGAAATACATATGTAAAAATAAGACTACTAACTTAATGATTTCGAAACGAGACATATATGTAACGATTATCGTTGTAACAACATTTAATGTATATATATATATATATATATATATATCATATTAAGAGATATTTATACATCATAATATCATGATAATATAATAATTTAAAATCTCATTTGATATTATAAACATTGGGTTAACAACATTTAACAAGATCGTTAACCTAAAGGTTTCAAAACAACACTTACATGTAACGACTAACGATGACTTAACGACTCAGTTAAAATGTATATGCATGTAGTGTTTTAATATGTATTCATACACTTTTGAAAGACTTCAAGACACTTATCAAAATACTTCTACTTAAAAAAATGCTTACAATTACATCCTCGTTCAGTTTCATCAACAATTCTACTCGTATGCACCCGTATTTGTACTCGTACAATACACAACTTTTAGATGTATGTACTATTGGTATATACACTCCAATGATCAGCTCTTAACAGCCCATGTGAGTCACCTAACACATGTGGGAACCATCATTTGGAAACTAGCATGAAATATCTCATAAAATTACAAAAATATGAGTAATCATTCATGACTTATTTACATGAAAACAAAATTACATATCCTTTATATCTAATCCATACACCAACGACCAAAAACACCTATAAACACTTTCATTCTTCAATTTTCTTCATCTAATTGATCTCTCTCAAGTTCTATCTTCAAGTTCTAAGTGTTCTTCATAAATTCCAAAAGTTCTAGTTTCATAAAATCAAGAATACTTCCAAGATTGCAAGGTTACTTCCAAGTTTTCTAAATCCATTCCAAGTAATCATCCAAGATCAAGAAACCTTTATTACTTACAGTAGGTTATCTTTCTAATACAAGGTAATAATCATATTCAAACTTTAATTCAATTTCTATAACTATAACAATCTTATTTCGAGTGGAAATCTTACTTGAAATTGTTTTAGTGTCATGATTCTGCTTCAAGAACTTTCAAGCCATCCAAGGATCCTTTGAAGCTAGATCTATTTTTCTCATTTCCAGTAGTTTTATCCAAGGAACTTGAGGTAGTAATGATGTTCATAACATCATTCGATTCATACATATAAAGCTATCTTATTCGAAGGTTTAAACTTGTAATCACTAGAACATAGTTTAGTTAATTCTAAACTTGTTCGCAAATAAAAGTTAAACCTTCTAACTTGACTTTTAAAATCAACTAAACACATGTTCTATATCTATATGATATGCTAACTTAATGATTTAAAACCTGTAAACACGAAAAACACCGTAAAACCGGATTTACGCCGTCGTAGTAATACCGTGGGCTGTTTTGGGTTAGTTAATTAAAAACTATGATAAACTTTGATTTAAATTTTGTTATTCTGAGAAAATGATTTTTATTATGAACATGAAACTATATCCAAAAATTATGGTTAAACTCAAACTGGAAGTATGTTTTCTAAAACGGTCATCTAGACGTCGTTCTTTCGACTAAAATGACTACCTTTACAAAAATGACTTGTAACTTATTTTTCCTTCTATAAACCTATACTTTTTCTGTTTAGATTCATAAAATAGAGTTCAATATGAAATCATAGCAATTTGATTCACTCAAAACGGATTTAAAATGAAGAAGTTATGGGTAAAACAAGATTGGATAATTTTTCTCATTTTAGCTACGTGAAAATTGATAACAAATCTATTCCAACCATAACTTAATCAACTTGTATTGTATATTATGTAATCTTGAGATACCATAGACAATTATACAATGTTTCGACCTATCATGTCGACACATCTATATATATTTCGAAACAACCATAGACACTCTATATGTGAATGTTGGAGTTAGCTATACAGGGTTGAGGTTGATTCCAAAATATATATAGTTTGAGTTGTGATCAATACTGAGATACGTATACACTGGGTCGTGGATTGATTCAAGATAATATTTATCGATTTATTTATGTACATCTAACTGTGGACAACTAGTTGTAGGTTACTAACGAGGACAGCTGACTTAATAAAC
Source organism: Rutidosis leptorrhynchoides (assembly GCF_046630445.1). NCBI lineage: Eukaryota > Viridiplantae > Streptophyta > Magnoliopsida > Asterales > Asteraceae > Rutidosis > Rutidosis leptorrhynchoides. Next base: position 266,629,685 of record NC_092337.1, on the reverse strand, counting down.
TTAAAACATCAAAATATATTAAAAGTGTTGTAAATATATTTTGAACATACTTTGATATATATGTATATATTGTTATAGGTTCGTGAATCAACCAGTGGTCAAGTCTTACTTCCCGACGAAGTAAAAATCTGTGAAAGTGAGTTATAGTCCCACTTTTAAAATCTAATATTTTTGAGATGAGAATACATGCAGGTTTTATAAATGATTTACAAAATAGACACAAGTACGTGAAACTACATTCTATGGTTGAATTATCGAAATCGAATATGCCCCTTTTTATTAAGTCTGGTAATCTAGGAATTAGGGAACAGACACCCTAATTGACGCGAATCCTAAAGATATATCTATTGGGCCTAACAAACCCCATCCAAAGTACCGGATGCTTTAGTACTTCGAAATTTATATCATATTCGAAGGGTGTCCCGGAATGATGGGGATATTCTTATATATGCATCTTGTTAATGTCGGTTACCAGGTGTTCACCATATGAATGATTTTTATCTCTATGTATGGGATGTGTATTGAAATATGAAATCTTGTGGTCTATTGTTACGATTTGATATATATAGGTTAAACCTATAACTCACCAACATTTTTGTTGACGTTTAAAGCATGTTTATTCTCAGGTGAATACTAAGAGCTTCCGCTGTTGCATACTAAAATAAGGACAAGATTTGGAGTCCATGTTTGTATGATATTGTGTAAAAACTGCATTCAAGAAACTGATTTCGATGTAACATATTTGTATTGTAAACCATTATATAATGGTCGTGTGTAAACAGGATATTTTAGATTATCATTATTTGATAATCTACGTAAAGCTTTTTAAACCTTTATTTATGAAATAAAGGTTATGGTTTGTTTTAAAAATGAATGCAGTCTTTGAAAAATGTCTCATATAGAGGTCAAAACCTCGTAACGAAATCAATTAATATGGAACGTTTTTAATCAATAAGAACGGGACATTTCAGACTATACCGTCATCATGTGCCATGTTACACGACTCTTGTATTCTACTTAATCTCTAAAATTTCAAGAAAATATTTCTAGATGATTCGGGTTTTTCTGAGGTATTCTAGTAATTTGACAAGTCAAGATCGTGCCATTACAATTTTCTTCCTAGAACATTAACAATGTTCATTCCGAAATTCATATCTGCAAATTCTGTACCATTACGAGCGGTGCTTAATCGCAAGAAGAAGAAACGAAAGGAGAAAGCTTCGAAACAGAAATTTGGGGTATAAATCGCAGCAAATAAAAGAAAGCATTAACTGGAGATGACAATGTTTATGGGAAACAGAAGCAGAGACATCGAAATATAAGAGAAGATATAAAACCCAACAACCACCCAAAAATTATAAACCATATACATCAATACATATAGCAATATAAAGACACAGGAGAACTAAAAACACTATAAAACCAAGTGTATAGTAGAAGTAAATAGATTCTTCTGGCTGTAGATGAAAAAGAAGAATGACCGATATGAAGGTTAGGAATATATCAAGAAGCAGAACTGGATGGAGCATATTGATGAATGCTTTAAAGTATGAGTTAGAAATAATGGAAGGAGTGAGTTAAAAGGAAACGAAGGAGGTGGATTTATAGTAAAATATCCGACAGAGAAATCAAAACAGACGATCGCATTTAAAGCAGATCCTAATTCCCTTGATTATCGAAGAATCAAATACTATCACGAATATTTTCTCCAAATCTCTTGAACTTGGAAATCAATCCTATCTATGTCAAAAGATATGATGAATCTCTACCTACTCATTTCACTCTTTTGGTAATATCTTCACTTGTACTCTTCACAAAATCAAATGGTTTTATCCATATTGCTCAATGATGATAAAACCCTAATCTTTAGCTTATATGCGTCATGAAAACATACTTATTGTCAGCCATGACCATCCCAATCAAATTTTAGGACGAAATTTCTTAAACGGGTAGGTACTTGATAACCCGAAAATTTCTGACAAAATTTAAACTTTAATCTTTATATATTCCCGACACGATAAGCAAAGTTTGTAAGTTGAATCTCAAGAATTTTAAACTATGTTCATACACTCATTTAACCTCAACCAAATTACAATGATTCACGAACCATTATATGAAAGAACATGATTATATATGTATATGTGTATATATTATAACTTGAAAACATTAACAAAGTATTAGACGTATAATACTTTACATGAACGTTGTTGTTTTTAAATATATTTAAAATAATTATCGACAGAATTAAAAGATAATATTAAATGATTGAATTATTAGATACATTGAATTACGATTACGAGTCTCTGTTAGGAGGTCCACTTTGATTTGGAAAACCTTTCTTTTTAACGGTATTCGGAATAATTGGTAAAGTGATTTATTAGAAAGAACAAAAGTGTCAATTAACGGGAACTAGACAAGGGTTAGTGGAGATTTTCGTTTGATTTTCAATTTTTGCTTTACAATAATTATCTCGTGACTTTTGATAAGATAGACTATTAAACTTGTATATTATTTAGCGTGGAAGTAAAATTTTAGAATATAGTTAAATTAGGAAATAGATATTGACAAGTTAAATAGATCCATATTTTACATTAAGATGATTCCGTACGTTTGATTTTCCTTTAAACTTAATCCTACGAGTCATGATTAAAAATGGAAATTTAAAACCTTGAAACCTGATATGATTCATATATGATTGTACTTTCTTAAACGAAAACGCCCTTTCGATATAATAGACTTTTATTATTAAAAACGTCTTATGACATAAACAACTCCTACTATTATAACCTTTGTAATAAAATGATTTTTTAATATAACATAATTTGGTTATTAAAACGTTTTATGAACGTTTGTAGATAAATGAACTATATCAATTTTAAAACTTTAAAAAGTACAAATGTTACAAAATAGTAATTTTTAATATTTAAATGATTTCTAAAAATATAAGTTTTGAATGACATTAGTTTTGGAAGACTATATTAAGTAAATAGTTCAAATTTATATTTTGAAATGAAAATATAAATATATATATAACTTTGTCATAAAAAGTCTTGATTTAAAATAATATATTTTGATAAACAACGAGCCACTGATTTATAGAAGCAAATGACCACAACGCTCAAATTTTATAAGTTACATTTTTATAAGGTAATTTATTGATAAATAAGTCAAATTATTATTAAGGGTACACGTCGCGTAACGTAAATGGCTAGTTTTCTAAACGTACGAAAGTGCGTTCGAAAAACCGAAAGGGGTACATGAGTCGAGTAACAACGTCCGTGTCGTTTGAGTAAAAATTATATTTTTACCATGAACGTGAATATAATATAATATATAAATAATTATATAAATTAAAAATATTATATATATAATAATAAAAATAGTTAGCCGCCCCCCAATAATTCGATGTGTAGGTTGGTGAGGTAAGGATACTTTAAATCAAACGTTTCAACTTGTGCAATTCATTTCACTTCCTAAATCTATCTCACGCACTCTCTTACGTTCATATTTATTATTATCATTATTATTATTAAACGTATTATTATTAGTAGTAGTATAATTATTATTAGTATTATACATAAAATACTACGACGAGGTCATGAGCGAATTATTTCAAGATGGGTTTTTCGAGTGGGATAGGGCTAAGGAATTTATGGGTTATAGCTATGGAGATTATGGGTATGGGTCTAGGGTATGCCCATGAGATCAATCTAGTATTTATCGTCTCCGTTGCGTTTACGTACCTTTCCTACAATATTGAATCTCAATATTGATACGTGAGTACTCATAATTTAACTTTTACATACTAGGGTTATGTTTGGCATGAAGCTTTTTGGAGATTTTAGGAGCTTTTAGCTTTTACAACCAAAAAAGCTTCTAATTAATAAAAAGCTCTGTTTATTTGAATGAGCTACTAGCTTTTAAAAATGGGAAAAAGCTCTAAAATTAAACGCTAGTGTATCAAGCGTTTGAGTTAAAAAAACTAGCATTTGGATTGTAAATGACATAGATACCCAATTTATTATTTAGCAAATATCCCATTTTGTTCCGCTACAGTAACTTTTCTGTTCTCCAATTTATTACGAAATATTATACTATTATTTAGCAAATTATATCATTTACCTTCAATGACATATATATTTGTCAACAACTTATAAATTGCTATGGTAATTTTTTTACTAAAATATTATATATTATTTTAGCATTAAGTGATTTTTCCTTGTGCCCATATATGTCATTTTACCAATTTTTTAACAGCTTCAACTACTTTGCCAAACACCTAATTTATTTTTTTTTTTAAAGTTTCAGCTTCTAGTTTTCAGCTACCAGCTTTCAGCTAACAGTTACCAGCTTTAGCTTTCAGCTAGTTTTGCCAAACATACCCTAATAGTGTATCCCTGACTAGTGCTCGAGTATATAGAATTATCCATGTTTGTACTTTTGATATTTCCTTTAGTTAGGTTATGTTGAATCCCGCATTAGTTACATATGCATTTGAGATAAGGTATAAGATATGCATGTCGTTGGGAAGCTAGCGAAAAATTAAGAACTTTTCATTTAGATATCGAATAGTTTCGATGAACGGATATGAAGTTATAGTCAATTGAAATTTGGTATTATTATTAAAAAATGATTATTGTTATCGTCATTATTATCGTCGTTCTAGTTTTATCTTATCTTTATCAATAAAAGGAATTATCATTAAAAAAATTTATTTTTATTATTATTACTATCGTTATTATTGTTAAAATTATAATTAGTATTATTATTATTATTATCATTAAAATAGTTTTAAAGTATTATCATTAAGATTATCATAATATGTATTATCATTAATATATTATTAAAACTAATATTAGTAACACTTAATTTTTGTGATTACTATTATTATCATTAAAATGAACGCGTTATAAAAGACAATTAAATGTTATCATAATTAGAATTATCGTTTTATCATAATGTCATCTTAGTAATTATAAATATTGATATTTTTATAATAATAATAATTATTACAAAATAATACAACTTTTACTTACTATTATTATAGATATTATTTTATCAAATAAATATGTGATACAAACATATTTTACTACGTGTAATAAATTACTTTAATAATACCTATCATATTATTGAAGGTATTTCGAATGCCCAAGAGAATATTAAATTAATGTGGCTAATGTGTTATGATCCAAGTCGGGTCATACCCAATAACAAGCTTACCGACACTTTATATGTATTTAATCTTAATGATTGGGTCGTTAAATAAATATGCGACACTTGGATTTTAGAAAATCGGTTTTCTAAAATGTTATCACTTGAGATAAATTATTTGGATAATTTACATATAATTGTTTATAAGTTTAAATGATTATATTGTGTTATATTTTATAAAAGGTTTATAAAATGTGAAAGTAACAAACAAATACATGTTATATACATACATATATATATATATATATATATATATATATATATATATATATATATATATATATATATATATATATATATATATATATATATATATATGTTAAAAACATTGTTTTATAAAATAAGAGAGTGTGCAGATTTTGGGAGTCCAAGACTCCCATGCTTACCTTGTTTTGTTACTTTTAAGACTTCACAAGTCCTTATGTGCATGGGCTACTCAAGGACCAAGGTTTGAACAAGTCTCTCAAGTGTAAATACATCTTTGAAGCAAGAAAAAAAACTGCACAGAATTATTCTGCACAAGCAGCTGGCCGTGACCCTTTTTAGACTCAAAGGGAGTTCTAAAATTCTTTTTCAAGCTCAATTAAAGTGTCTAATTAAATCCTAACTAAAGTATTAGGTGTTGGGTAAAAGTTTGGGGTATTATCTCTTGAGGTTTCATAGTTTTGAGACTCCATTCATCATCATCTTTTGACAAGCTGCTGTCCAGAATTTTGGGTTCAAAAGAAGAGAGTTTCTAGCTTGGTCTTAAGGTGATTGAGTGTCTAAAACATAATCAAGTTCAAGGGTGGTGTTGGTGCATCAAAAGCTCGGGCTTTTACACAATTTGTTCATCACTTTGTTCTTCAAACACACCCTCAATTAACTTGAGGAGGTAATACTTCTTCCTCCTTCTATATATATATATATATATATATATATATATATATATATATATATATATATATATATATATATATATATATATATATTACATGGAATTTAATTAAAATAGTTATGCACATAAACTTGTTTTCTTAGTTATTATGCTTCCGCTTGTTATAACTTAACATGAATTGGTTTCATGATTCTATTAACATTTAGAAACTTGTTATTATGTTGAATTCCATCAATGGTATCTATTGCCGAAGTCTATGGATTATGCTTCTTATATTGTCTTTAAACCTACTATATTTGCATTCCAAGTACATGCATGAAAATGGAATACAAAAATTGTCGGGTTTGGGTGGGTTTGATATGTTGGCCGAATTCTTGGAGGTTCCAAGAGGGTTTGGAACTTGCAAATTGGTCATATTTGTTCATATGTTGTTGTTCCCAATCATAGCCAAGACCTTGTGGTTGAATGGATGTTTGTTTGGTTGATTTGTTAATTTCAATATGGTTGTAATTATTCATTAAATTAATTTGTAATAATATTCATTTGGTTATGTAATTTATTTTATATTTGGCATGTAAAATAGATTAGGTTGTATTTTCATTTTCTAGACAAAATGTATTAGGATATATTTTGTAACAAGATGAAGATGCATGAAGATCACAAGGAAGAACACAAGATGCATGTGGATGCAAGGTTAAGTGGGAGGTTAAAACCTCTTACTTTGTGTTTCACCCATTGACCGGTGGCATTTTGTTTAAACAAAATGTCTACCAAAAGGCTTGATTGTGAACATTTGATTTGCATGCGTGGTTGTTTTAATTTCTTGTATGATTGTGGATTGTGTATGTTACTACGACAAGTTATCACACAAGTTAACAACAAGCAAAACTACAATTTAATTGGTTAAATTATTAACTATATGAAATGAACAAAACTACAATTTAATTGGTTAAATTGAAATGGCAAAAGACGTTAATAAATGGTTATTAAGAACTAGAAACGGATTGCACATATAAAATGGTTTATATCATAGTAATAAAATTGGCATTATTACATGACATGAAAATGGATTTTCATAAGTACCATACACTAAATGCATGTTGGTGTATGGCATAAAAGTTTTCTCAAACTAGAAATAACGAAAACTTAAAATCCCTTTTAACAACAAGGTAAACAAGTTTAACGCCATCCTATTCTGTGACACTTAGGCGTATTAGGGAACTCATGATGGGATAAAGGTCACCTAACCATTATGAGCAAACTAATATGATTAAGGTAAATTTTGCACACTTGTGGGATAAAGGTCACCTAACCATTTGTATGTTAAGTTTACACGTTTACGCAAGTAGGACGACTTGATTTGGAAATCATGAACTTAGGGTCACCGAAGCATGATGAACAAATAGGCGTTGATGGGATAATATGCCATGCAAAAGGATTGCATGATCCCATAACTTAGAAGTTGCAAAAGGATTGCAATTGTCGTATAATGACTACCTAGCTAAATCAAATGACGGGATAAAGGTCACCTAGCCGAAATTTGGTTTACCGTTGGATTCTAAAATTTAATAAATATCAATTGGATTTAAAGGGTATTGATTGTTAAATTAAAATTAATACTTAAACAACTTTGTTAAATTTTGTAGATGGCCGCCAATAACAACAACAACATTCCAAACGCACCTATAAACTTTAACAACCTATCGTTGAGGTCAATCCTCGAAAAGGAAAAACTCAACCATACGAACTTCATGGATTGGTTCCGCAAACTAAGAATTGTCCTCAAACTTGAGGATAGGGCATATGTGTTGGAAGACCCCATTCCCGATCAACCGAACGAGGATGATACGGAAGGCATGGCTTATTGGGAGAAATATTGCACCGATTCGGTGCAAGTTTCTTGCCTCATGCTTGGGACTATGATACCAGAACTCCAAAAGGATTTCGAGCATCATAGTGCATATGACATGATCACACAGTTGAAGGAGATGTTCCTTCAACAAGCTCGTGTCGAGCGCTTTGAAACGGTCCGAGCGCTTCATGCATGTCGGATGGATGACTCCCAATCCGTTTCATCTTATGTCCTTAAGATGAAAAGCCTAATTGATCGAGCGAACCGTCTAAACTGCAAGGTGTCTAATGAATTAGCCACGGACCTTATCCTTAATTCTTTGTCAAAGAGGTTTGACACATTTGTAATGAATTACAACATGAATGAATGGGATAAAAGCATTGGTGAATTACATGCCATGCTTAAGACGGCAGATGCAAGCATGGGTAAAAGGGCTTCACCCGTGTTTACGATCAATGAAGGTGGGTCCAAAAACAATAACACTTCTAAGCCGAAGGCGGCTAAGAGGAAAGGACCCGCCTACCTAGGCAAGGGCAAGGGAAAGGGGAAGGTGGTTACTGTAGTGACCCGAACTTTTCCATGTTTATATAAATTAATTAAGATTGATATTTACATGATTAAATGTTTCCAACATGTTAAGCAATCAAACTTGTTAAGACTTGATTAATTGAAATATGTTTCATATAGACAATTGACCACCCAAGTTGACCGGTGATTCACGAACGTTAAAACTTATAAAAACTATACGATGACATATATATGGTTATATATATAGTTAAAATGTTTTTATTATAAGTATGTATCTCATTAGGTATTTTAACAATGAGTTATATACATAAAAATGAGACTATTAATTTAAGAAACTCGAAAACGATATATATAACGATTATCGTTATAACAACGTCTTACTAGGTACATATGAATCATATTAAGATATTGATACACTTGGTTAATTATGTTAAATGATAAGTAAATATATTATTAAGTGTATTAACAATGAAATACATATGTAAAAATAAGGCTACTAACTTAATGATTTCGAAACGAGACATATATGTAACGATTATCGTTGTAACGACATTTAACTGTATATACATCATACTAAGATATATTATATATCATAATATCATGATAATATAATAATTTAACATCTCATTTGTTATAATAAACAATGGGTTAACAACATTCAACAAGATCGTTAACCTAAAGGTTTCAAAACAACATTTACATGTAACGACTAACGATGACTTAACGACTCAGTTAAAATGTATATACATGTAGTGTTTTAATACGTATTCATACACTTTTGAAAGACTTCAAGACACTTATCAAAATACTTCTACTTAACAAAAATGCTTACAATTACATCCTCGTTCAGTTTCATCAACAATTCTACTCGTATGCACCCGTATTCGTACTCGTACAATACACAGCTTTTAGATGTATGTACTATTGGTATATACACTCCAATGATCAGCTCTTAGCAGCCCATGTGAGTCACCTAACACATGTGGGAACCATCATTTGGCAACTAGCATGAAATATCTCATAAAATTACAAAAATATGAGTAATCATTCATGACTTATTTACATGAAAACAAAATTACATATCCTTTATATCTAATCCATACACCAACGACCAAAAACACCTACAAACACTTTCATTCTTCAATTTTCTTCATCTAATTGATCTCTCTCAAGTTCTATCTTCAAGTTCTAAGTGTTCTTCATAAATTTCAAAAGTTCTAGTTTCATAAAATCAAGAATACTTTCAAGTTTGCTAGCTCACTTCCAATCTTGTAAGGTGATCATCCAACCTCAAGAAATCTTTGTTTCTTACAGTAGGTTATCATTCTAATACAAGGTAATAATCATATTCAAACTTTGGTTCAATTTCTATAACTATAACAATCTTATTTCAAGTGATGATCTTACTTGAACTTGTTTTCGTGTCATGATTCTGCTTCAAGAACTTCGAGCCATCCAAGGATCCGTTGAAGCTAGATCCATTTTTCTCTTTTCCAGTAGGTTTATCCAAGGAACTTAAGGTAGTAATGATGTTCATAACATCATTCGATTCATACATATAAAGCTATCTTATTCGAAGGTTTAAACTTGTAATCACTAGAACATAGTTTAGTTAATTCTAAACTTGTTCGCAAACAAAAGTTAATCCTTCTAACTTGACTTTTAAAATCAACTAAACACATGTTATATATCTATATGATATGCTAACTTAATGATTTAAAACCTGGAAACACGAAAAACACCGTAAAACCGGATTTACGCCGTCGTAGTAACACCGCGGGCTGTTTTGGGTTAGTTAATTAAAAACTATGATAAACTTTGATTTAAAAGTTGTTATTCTGAGAAAATGATTTTTATTATGAACATGAAACTATATCCAAAAATTATGGTTAAACTCAAAGTGGAAGTATGTTTTCTAAAATGGTCATCTAGACGTCGTTCTTTCGACTGAAATGACTACCTTTACAAAAACGACTTGTAACTTATTTTTCCGACTATAAACCTATACTTTTTATGTTTAGATTCATAAAATAGAGTTCAATATGAAACCATAGCAATTTGATTCACTCAAAACGGATTTAAAATGAAGAAGTTATGGGTAAAACAAGATTGGATAATTTTTCTCATTTTAGCTACGTGAAAATTGGTAACAAATCTATTCCAACCAAAACTTAATCAACTTGTATTGTATATTATGTAATCTTGAGATACCATAGACACGTATACAATGTTTCGACCTATCATGTCGACACATCTATATATATTTCGGAACAACCATAGACACTCTATATGTGAATGTTGGAGTTAGCTATACAGGGTTGAGGTTGATTCCAAAATATATATAGTTTGAGTTGTGATCAATACTGAGATACGTATACACTGGGTCGTGGATTGATTCAAGATAATATTTATCGATTTATTTCTGTACATCTAACTGTGGACAACTAGTTGTAGGTTACTAACGAGGACAGCTGACTTAATAAACTTAAAACATCAAAATATATTAAAAGTGTTGTAAATATATTTTGAACATACTTTGATATATATGTATATATTGTTATAGGTTCGTGAATCAACCAGTGGCCAAGTCTTACTTCCCAACGAAGTAAAAATCTGTGAAAGTGAGTTATAGTCCCACTTTTAAAATCTAATATTTTTGGGATGAGAATACATGCAGGTTTTATAAATGATTTACAAAATAGACACAAGTACGTGAAACTGCATTCTATGGTTGAATTATCGAAATCGAATATGCCCCTTTTTATTAAATCTGGTAATCTAAGAATTAGGGAACAGACACCCTAATTGACGCGAATCCTAAAGATAGATCTATTGGGCCTAACAAACCCCATCCAAAGTACCGGATGCTTTAGTACTTCGAAATTTATATCATATCCGAAGGGTGTCCCGGAATGATGGGGATATTCTTATATATGCATCTTGTTAATGTCGGTTACCAGGTGTTCACCATATGAAAGATTTTTATCTCTATGTATGGGATGTGTATTGAAATATGAAATCTTGTGGTCTATTATTATGATTTGATATATATAGGTTAAACCTATAACTCACCAACATTTTTGTTGACGTTTTAAGCATGTTTATTCTCAGGTGATTATTAAGAGCTTCCGCTGTCGCATACTTAAATAAGGACGAGATTTGGAGTCCATGCTTGTATGATATTGTGTAAAAACTGCATTCAAGAAACTTATTTTGTTGTAACATATTTGTATTGTAAACCATTATGTAATGGTCGTGTGTAAACAGGATATTTTAGATTATCATTATTTGATAATCTACGTAAAGTTTTTTTAAAACCTTTATCTATGAAATAAAGGTTATGGTTTGTTTTAAAAATGAATGCAGTCTTTGAAAAATGTCTCATATAGAGGTCAAAACCTCGCAACGAAATCAATTAATATGGAACGTTTTTAATCAATAAGAACGGGACATTTCAGTTGGTATCCGAGCGTTGGTCTTAGAGAACCAGAATTTTGCATTAGTGTGTCTTATCGAGTTTGTTAGGATGCATTAGTAAGTCTGGACTTCGACCATGTTTACTTGAAAAATGATTGCTTAACAAATTTTGTTGGAAACTATATATTTTTAACATGTGAATATTATGTGATATATTAATCTCTTAACGCGTTTGATATTATGTGATAGATGTCTACCTCTAGAACAAGTCCCATTGACTCATCTAATAATAATGAAGAGTCAAATGTAAATTGGAATGATTCGTGGACTGATTCACAAGTTCCCGAAGAGGAACCGGAAGAAGAGTCGGAACCGGAAGAAGAATCGGAACCGGAAGAAGAATCGGAACCGGGTGAAGAAGTAGAACCGGTGGGGGAAATAATAAAACGGTTAAGTAAAAGAAAATCCTCAACCAACCGACCAAGGTTAATTATGGTCAATGGTGTTTCCGCCAAGGAAGCAAAATATTGGGAGGATTACCAATTCTCCGATGAATCGGATTCTGACGAGAATTCCGATGATGTTACAGAAATTACCCCAACTGAATTTAAAAAGGCAAAAGAAAATAATAAGGGAAAGGGCATAAAAATAGAGAAATCTAATTCCAACCCCGATGAACTTTATATATATCGTCAACCCCCGAAGTCCTTAAGTTGTAACAATGACCCGGGAACCTCTAAACCACCAGGTTTTTCTAAACCAATGTGGATAAAGACCGCTCGTATTAGGGGAACATCATATATCCCTAGAAACTTGGCAAAACGAACCAAAACCGAAGAAGAAGAAACAAGCGAGTTGGAATAAGATGGTTGTATTCGTGTGGTGTAATATATGTAATATAGTGTGCTTATGCTTTATGATATATGTAAAAATTGCTTGTATTAATAAGTATTTTTTTTTTTTTATGAATCTAACTCTTGTCTATTTTACAGTATAAAAACACAAAATGGATAGACAACCCAATATTTTAAGAGACTTACCCGGAGACATGATTGATGAAATCTTGTCTAAAGTCGGTCAGAATTCTTCGGCACAACTATTTAAGGCGAGATCAGTTTGTAAGACATTCGAAGAACGTTCCAAGAATGTCTTGGTTTATAAGAGACTTTCATTTGAAATATGGGGGATATCACATTGGGAAACCCATAAGTTACGATGTGTTTACTTTGACGCATATATTGCGGGGAACCCAAATGCTATTTTACGCAACGGGTTAAGAAATTATTTTGACTCAATATATCCGAATATTGGACTTCGTGATTTAGAAAAAGCGGCTAACATGCAACATAAAGAAGCATGTTATGCTTACGGATTAGTAATGTTCGCTTCTCACCAAAGTGAGAACAAGAACATCGGGCTACAACTATTAAACAAAACGTTTCCACAAGTGACGGAGTCGGTAATTGGGGTAAGAAATGAGGTTTTTAGATTGTTACGGGATTGTTGGACATTACGTAACCCTCGTCCCTTTGACGACGTTACAACACGCTGTCTTATCAACGGCCATAACGGTTATGTTCCACAAGACCAAGGATGGGAAGTAGTCCTAGTAAAACCAGAATGCATGACTTGTTTCTGGACGTATGAATTACGTGTCTTTATTGCCTTTGCTGAACGACTTGTGTACTAGCAAGAATTATCTTCACAACTATCTTGTATCAAAGTTATTGTGTGCTATATTTCATGCTTTATGTAAAATAAGCGGTATTGTAAGTTTGTAAAATATTGTATTAAAGTTTGAACGCGAAATATTATTAAAATCAGTTTTTCATATAGAATTGTAGTAGTTGAATTGTATATTAGCTACTAAGTATGAACTTAACGGGTAGGTACTACCCGAATTTAAACTTATAAAATGCTAATATGAAGAAAAAGCTTTTATAAATGAGTTCATATTATGCTACGAAATACTATTAACTACTCTTAATATTCTGTATGATTAACTTGTTCCATTTAACTATTTTGAAGGAAATGGCAACGACTACTCGACACACCGTGAATATGAATGAAGAGGAATTCCGTACTTTTCTAGCTTCAAACATAGCCGCAGTACAGGCTGCGCTACATACCAACAATAACCTTGGATCTAGCAGTACAGGAAATCGTGTAGGATGCACCTACAAAGAATTCACTGCCTGCAAACCTTTGGAATTTGATGGAACCGAAGGACCGATCGGATTGAAACGGTGGACCGAGAAGGTTGAATCGGTGTTTGCCATAAGTAAGTGTACTGAAGAGGACAAAGTGAAGTATGCTACGCATACCTTCACAGGTTCTGCGTTAACATGGTGGAATACCTATCTGGAGCAAGTAGGACAAGATGATGCGTACGCACTACCGTGGTCAGCATTCAAGCACTTGATGAACGAGAAGTACCGTCCCAGAACCGAGGTCAATAAGATCAAGACAGAACTTAGAGGGTTACGAACCCAAGGATTTGATATTACCACGTACGAAAGACGATTCACAGAATTGTGCCTATTGTGTCCGGGAGCATTCGAAGATGAGGAAGAGAAGATCGACTCGTTTGTGAAAGGATTACCGGAAAGAATCCAAGAAGATATAAGTTCACACGAGCCCGCCTCCATACAACAGGCATGTAGAATGGCTCACAAACTAGTGAACCAGATTGAAGAAAGAATTAAAGAACAGACTGCTGAAGAGGCCAATGTGAAGCAAGTCAAAAGAAAGTGGGAGGAAAACGGTGATAAGAATCACCAATACAACAACAACAGTAATTACAACAATAATCGCAATAATTATCCCAACAATCGCAACATCAATCGCAACTACAACAAACGGCCCAACAACAACAACAACAACAACAGCAGCTACAACAATCATCCCAACAACAATAATAACCGCAACAACAACAACAATCAGAAGCAGCTATGCCAAAGGTGTGAAAAGTATCACTCGGGGTTCTGCACCAAATTTTGCAACAAGTGTAAAAGAAATGGTCATAGCGCGGCGAAGTGTGATGTCTACGGACCAGGGGTTAACAGAACGAAAGGAACAAATGGTGTCGGAACGAGTAATGGCGGAGCAAGTAGTGTCGGAGCAAGTTATGCCAATGTAGTTTGTTATAAATGTGGAAAACCGGGCCACATTATTAGAAATTGCCCGAACCAGGAGAACACGAATGGACAAGGCCGCGGAAGAGTTTTCAATATTAATGCGGCAGAGGCACAGGAAGACCCGGAGCTTGTTACGGGTACGTTTCTTATTGACAATAAATCCGCTTACGTTTTATTTGATTCGGGTGCGGATAGAAGCTATATGAGTAGAGATTTTTGTGCTAAATTAAGTTGTCCATTGACGCCTTTGGATAGTAAATTTTTACTCGAATTAGCAAATGGTAAATTAATTTCAGCAGATAATATATGTCAGAATCGAGAAATTAAACTGGTTAGCGAAACATTTAAGATTGATTTGATACCAGTAGAGTTAGGGAGTTTTGATGTGATAATCGGTATGGACTGGTTGAAAGAAGTGAAAGCAGAGATCGTTTGTTACAAAAATGCAATTCGCATTATACGAGAAAAAGGAAAACCCTTAATGGTGTACGGAGAAAAGGGCAACACGAAGCTACATCTTATTAGTAATTTGAAGGCACAAAAACTAATAAGAAAAGGTTGCTATGCTGTTCTAGCACACGTCGAGAAAGTACAAACTGAAGAAAAGAGCATCAATGATGTTCCCATTGCAAAAGAATTTCCCGATGTATTTCCGAAAGAATTACCGGGATTACCCCCACATCGATCCGTTGAATTTCAAATAGATCTTGTACCAGGAGCTGCACCAATAGCTCGTGCTCCTTACAGACTCGCACCCAGTGAGATGAAAGAACTACAAAGCCAATTACAAGAACTTTTAGAGCGTGGTTTCATTCGACCAAGCACATCACCGTGGGGAGCTCCTGTTTTGTTTGTCAAGAAGAAAGATGGTACATTCAGGTTGTGTATCGACTACCGAGAGTTGAACAAACTTACCATCAAGAACCGCTACCCACTACCGAGAATCGATGACTTATTTGATCAACTACAAGGCTCGTCTGTTTATTCAAAGATTGACTTACGTTCCGGGTATCATCAAATGCGGGTGAAAGAAGATGATATTCCAAAGACTGCTTTCAGAACACGTTACGGTCATTACGAGTTTATGGTCATGCCGTTTGGTTTAACTAATGCACCAGCTGTGTTCATGGACCTTATGAACCGAGTGTGTGGACCATACCTTGACAGGTTTGTCATTGTTTTCATTGATGACATACTTATTTACTCAAAGAATGACCAAGAACACGGTGAACATTTGAGAAAGGTGTTAGAAGTATTGAGGAAGGAAGAATTGTACGCTAAGTTTTCAAAGTGTGCATTTTGGTTGGAAGAAGTTCAATTCCTCGGTCACATAGTGAACAAAGAAGGTATTAAGGTGGATCCGGCAAAGATAGAAACTGTTGAAAAGTGGGAAACCCCGAAAACTCCGAAACACATACGCCAGTTTTTAGGACTAGCTGGTTACTACAGAAGGTTCATCCAAGACTTTTCCAGAATAGCAAAACCCTTGACTGCATTAACGCATAAAGGGAAGAAATTTGAATGGAAGGATGAACAAGAGAAAGCGTTTCAATTATTGAAGAAAAAGCTAACTACGGCACCTATATTGTCATTGCCTGAAGGGAATGATGATTTTGTGATTTATTGTGACGCATCAAAGCAAGGTCTCGGTTGTGTATTAATGCAACGAACGAAGGTGATTGCTTATGCATCTAGACAATTGAAGATTCACGAGCAAAATTATACGACGCATGATTTGGAATTAGGCGCGGTTGTTTTTGCATTAAAGACTTGGAGGCACTACTTATATGGGGTCAAAAGTATTATATATACTGACCACAAAAGTCTTCAACACATATTTAATCAGAAACAACTGAATATGAGGCAGCGTAGGTGGATTGAATTGTTGAATGATTACGACTTTGAGATTCGTTACCACCCGGGGAAGGCAAATGTGGTAGCCGATGCCTTGAGCAGGAAGGACAGAGAACCCATTCGAGTAAAATCTATGAATATAATGATTCATAATAACCTTACTACTCAAATAAAGGAGGCGCAACAAGGAGTTTTAAAAGAGGGAAATTTAAAGGATGAAATACCCAAAGGATCGGAGAAGCATCTTAATATTCGGGAAGACGGAACCCGGTATAGGGCTGAAAGGATTTGGGTACCAAAATTTGGAGATATGAGAGAAATGGTACTTAGAGAAGCTCATAAAACCAGATACTCAATACATCCTGGAACGGGGAAGATGTACAAGGATCTCAAGAAACATTTTTGGTGGCCGGGTATGAAAGCCGATGTTGCTAAATACGTAGGAGAATGTTTGACGTGTTCTAAGGTCAAAGCTGAGCATCAGAAACCATCAGGTCTACTTCAACAACCCGAAATCCTGGAATGGAAATGGGAAAACATTACAATGGATTTCATCACTAAATTGCCAAGGACTGCAAGTGGTTTTGATACTATTTGGGTAATAGTTGATCGTCTCACCAAATCAGCACACTTCCTACCAATAAGAGAAGATGACAAGATGGAGAAGTTAGCACGACTGTATTTGAAGGAAGTCGTCTCCAGAATGGAATACCAATCTCTATTATCTCTGATAGGGATGGCAGATTTATTTCAAGATTCTGGCAGACATTACAGCAAGCATTAGGAACTCGTCTAGACATGAGTACTGCCTATCATCCACAAACTGATGGGCAGAGCGAAAGGACGAAACAAACGCTTGAAGACATGCTACGAGCATGTGTTATTGATTTCGGAAACAGTTGGGATCGACATCTACCGTTAGCAGAATTTTCCTACAACAACAGCTACCATTCAAGCATTGAGATGGCGCCGTTTGAAGCACTTTATGGTAGAAAGTGCAGGTCTCCGATTTGTTGGAGTGAAGTGGGGGATAGACAGATTACGGGTCCGGAGATTATACAAGAAACTACCGAAAAGATCATCCAAATTCAACAACGGTTGAAAACCGCCCAAAGTCGACAAAAGAGCTACGCTGACATTAAAAGAAAAGATATAGAATTTGAAATTGGAGAGATGGTCATGCTTAAAGTTGCACCTTGGAAAGGCGTTGTTCGATTTGGTAAACGAGGGAAATTAAATCCAAGGTATATTGGACCATTCAAGATTATTGATCGTGTTGGACCAGTAGCTTACCGACTTGAGTTACCTCAACAACTCGCGGCTGTACATAACACTTTCCACGTCTCGAATTTGAAGAAATGTTTTGCTAAAGAAGATCTCACTATTCCGTTAGATGAAATCCAAATCAACGAAAAACTTCAATTCATCGAAGAACCCGTCGAAATAATGGATCGTGAGGTTAAAAGACTTAAGCAAAACAAGATACCAATTGTTAAGGTTCGATGGAATGCTCGTAGAGGACCCGAGTTCACCTGGGAGCGTGAAGATCAGATGAAGAAGAAATAACCGCATCTATTTCCAGAAGATTCGTCAACACCTTCAACAGCTTAAAATTTCGGGACGAAATTTATTTAACGGGTAGGTACTGTAGTGACCCGAACTTTTCCATGTTTATATAAATTAATTAAGATTGATATTTACATGATTAAATGTTTCCAACATGTTAAGCAATCAAACTTGTTAAGACTTGATTAATTGAAATATGTTTCATATAGACAATTGACCACCCAAGTTGACCGGTGATTCACGAACGTTAAAACTTATAAAAACTATACGATGACATATATATGGTTATATATATAGTTAAAATGTTTTTATTATAAGTATGTATCTCATTAGGTATTTTAACAATGAGTTATATACATAAAAATGAGACTATTAATTTAAGAAACTCGAAAACGATATATATAACGATTATCGTTATAACAACGTCTTACTAGGTACATATGAATCATATTAAGATATTGATACACTTGGTTAATTATGTTAAATGATAAGTAAATATATTATTAAGTGTATTAACAATGAAATACATATGTAAAAATAAGGCTACTAACTTAATGATTTCGAAACGAGACATATATGTAACGATTATCGTTGTAACGACATTTAACTGTATATACATCATACTAAGATATATTATATATCATAATATCATGATAATATAATAATTTAACATCTCATTTGTTATAATAAACAATGGGTTAACAACATTCAACAAGATCGTTAACCTAAAGGTTTCAAAACAACATTTACATGTAACGACTAACGATGACTTAACGACTCAGTTAAAATGTATATACATGTAGTGTTTTAATACGTATTCATACACTTTTGAAAGACTTCAAGACACTTATCAAAATACTTCTACTTAACAAAAATGCTTACAATTACATCCTCGTTCAGTTTCATCAACAATTCTACTCGTATGCACCCGTATTCGTACTCGTACAATACACAGCTTTTAGATGTATGTACTATTGGTATATACACTCCAATTATCAGCTCTTAGCAGCCCATGTGAGTCACCTAACACATGTGGGAACCATCATTTGGCAACTAGCATGAAATATCTCATAAAATTACAAAAATATGAGTAATCATTCATGACTTATTTACATGAAAACAAAATTACATATCCTTTATATCTAATCCATACACCAACGACCAAAAACACCTACAAACACTTTCATTCTTCAATTTTCTTCATCTAATTGATCTCTCTCAAGTTCTATCTTCAAGTTCTAAGTGTTCTTCATAAATTTCAAAAGTTCTAGTTTCATAAAATCAAGAATACTTTCAAGTTTGCTAGCTCACTTCCAATCTTGTAAGGTGATCATCCAACCTCAAGAAATCTTTGTTTCTTACAGTAGGTTATCATTCTAATACAAGGTAATAATCATATTCAAACTTTGGTTCAATTTCTATAACTATAACAATCTTATTTCAAGTGATGATCTTACTTGAACTTGTTTTCGTGTCATGATTCTGCTTCAAGAACTTCGAGCCATCCAAGGATCCGTTGAAGCTAGATCCATTTTTCTCTTTTCCAGTAGGTTTATCCAAGGAACTTAAGGTAGTAATGATGTTCATAACATCATTCGATTCATACATATAAAGCTATCTTATTCGAAGGTTTAAACTTGTAATCACTAGAACATAGTTTAGTTAATTCTAAACTTGTTCGCAAACAAAAGTTAATCCTTCTAACTTGACTTTTAAAATCAACTAAACATATGTTCTATATCTATATGATATGCTAACTTAATGATTTAAAACCTGGAAACACGAAAAACACCGTAAAACCGGATTTACGCCGTCGTAGTAACACCGCGGGCTGTTTTGGGTTAGTTAATTAAAATCTATGATAAACTTTGATTTAAAAGTTGTTATTCTGAGAAAATGATTTTTATTATGAACATGAAACTATATCCAAAAATTATGGTTAAACTCAAAGTGGAAGTATGTTTTCTAAAATGGTCATCTAGACGTCGTTCTTTCGACTGAAATGACTACCTTTACAAAAATGACTTGTAACTTATTTTTCCGACTATAAACCTATACTTTTTATGTTTAGATTCATAAAATAGAGTTCAATATGAAACCATATCAATTTGATTCACTCAAAACGGATTTAAAATGAAGAAGTTATGGGTAAAACAAGATTGGATAATTTTTCTCATTTTAGCTACGTGAAAATTGGTAACAAATCTATTCCAACCAAAACTTAATCAACTTGTATTGTATATTATGTAATCTTGAGATACCATAGACACGTATACAATGTTTCGACCTATCATATCGACACATCTATATATATTTCGGAACAACCATAGACACTCTATATGTGAATGTTGGAGTTAGCTATACAGGGTTGAGGTTGATTCCAAAATATATATAGTTTGAGTTGTGATCAATACTGAGATACGTATACACTGGGTCGTGGATTGATTCAAGATAATATTTATCGATTTATTTCTGTACATCTAACTGTGGACAACTAGTTGTAGGTTACTAACGAGGACAGCTGACTTAATAAACTTAAAACATCAAAATATATTAAAAGTGTTGTAAATATATTTTGAACATACTTTGATATATATGTATATATTGTTATAGGTTCGTGAATCAACCAGTGGCTAAGTCTTACTTCCCAACGAAGTAAAAATCTGTGAAAGTGAGTTATAGTCCCACTTTTAAAATCTAATTTTTTTTGGGATGAGAATACATGCAGGTTTTATAAATGATTTACAAAATAGACACAAGTACGTGAAACTGCATTCTATGGTTGAATTATCGAAATCGAATATGCCCCTTTTTATTAAGTCTGGTAATCTAAGAATTAGGGAACAGACACCCTAATTGACGCGAATCCTAAAGATTGATCTATTGGGCCTAACAAACCCCATCCAAAGTACCGGATGCTTTAGTACTTCGAAATTTATATCATATCCGAAGGGTGTCCCGGAATGATGGGGATATTCTTATATATGCATCTTGTTAATGTCGGTTACCAGGTGTTCACCATATGAATGATTTTTATCTCTATGTATGGGATGTGTATTGAAATATGAAATCTTGTGGTCTATTATTATGATTTGATATATATAGGTTAAACCTATAACTCACCAACATTTTTGTTGACGTTTTAAGCATGTTTATTCTCAGGTGATTATTAAGAGCTTCCGCTGTCGCATACTTAAATAAGGACGAGATTTGGAGTCCATGCTTGTATGATATTTTGTAAAAACTGCATTCAAGAAACTTATTTTGTTGTAACATATTTGTATTGTAAACCATTATGTAATGGTCGTGTGTAAACAGGATATTTTAGATTATCATTATTTGATAATCTACGTAAAGTTTTTTTAAAACCTTTATCTATGAAATAAAGGTTATGGTTTGTTTTAAAAATGAATGCAGTCTTTGAAAAATGTCTCATATAGAGGTCAAAACCTCGCAACGAAATCAATTAATATGGAACGTTTTTAATCAATAAGAACGGGACATTTCAGTTACCCCAACCAACAACAACAAGAAGCAAAAGGTTGCCGAAAAGGCTAACCCCAAGGAAGATCCGTGCTTCGGTTGCGGTGAAATGGGTCACTTGAAACGCAACTGCCCGGTCTACCTCAAGGAGTTGAAGGAAAAGAGGGATGCAGGGCAAACCTCGGGTAATGTATATATGGTATACATTGAGCTTAGTATTACTTCTTCTAATACATGGGTATTAGACACAGGATGTGGAACTCATATTTGCAATACTTTGCAGGGGTCCAAAAGAAGTGATCAAGATGCGGGAACAACAAGTCTCTTCATGGGAAATGGAGCAAGGGTGCAAGTGAAAGCTCAAGGAGACTTTGTTTTAAAACTACGAAGTGGTTTGGAGCTTGTTTTGAAAAATGTTTTGTATGCACCCGATTTATCTTGAAACATTATTTCTGTATCCCGTTTGAAACAATATGGTTTTAATCTTAATTTCATTAATGATGATATCCATGTTTCTTTAGATAATGTGTTCTATTTTAAGGCTTCGCCTTCGAATGGTATTTATGAATTGGTTTATGATGACACATCGTACAATAACTCAATGTTCCATGCAAACACCAAGAAACTCAAAAGGGATTTGAGTGATTCCTACTTATGGCATTGTCGCCTTGGTCACATAAACAAGAATCGAATGCATACACTTCAAAGGAATGGCCTTTTGAAATCAAATGAACTAGACTCGTTTGATGTATGCGAATCTTGTTTACAAGGCAAAATGACTAAAGCACCTTTTCAAAGGGACCTATGAAAGGGCTAAGGACTTATTGGGATTAATACATTCGGATGTATATGGACCCTTTAAGCCCATGACTAGGAAAGGTGAAAGATACTTCGTCACTTTCATTGATGACTTTAGTCGTTTTGGATATGTCTACTTGTTAAGACATAAGGACGAAACTTTTGAAGCATTCAAGGAATATCAAAACGAAGTACAAAATCAACTCAACAAGACAATAAAGGTACTTCGTACTGATAGAGGAGGTGAATACCTAAGTGATTCTTTCCAAGATCATCTTAGAGGTTGTGAGATTATCTCGCAACTTACTCCACCCGGGAAATCACAACTTAATGCTGAATCCGAAAGGAGGAACTGAAACCTAATGGATATGGTTAGATCTATGATGGCTAGAAGCTCATTACCTCTATCATTCTGGGGTTATTGTCTATGCTCCGCGGCTCGTATTCTAAATATGGCCCCAACCAAGAAAGTGGAACGAACTCCTCATGAGATGTGGTTTGGAAAACCTCCATCTCTATCATACTTAAAGGTATGGGGATGTGAAGCTTATCCTAAGCGTTACGTCCCTAATAAGTTGAATGCTCGATCCACGAAGTGTATCTTCATAGGATATCCCAAGGATGATATGGGATAATATTTCTATGATCCATCCGAGCAGAATGTATTTGTTGCTCGAAAGGCGGAATTCCTTGAAACTAAGTTTCTAATGGAAGGAAATAGTGAAAGGAAGATAGATCTTGAAGAGGTTCAAGATCAAGTAGATGATACACAATTGGCTGACACTAGCACTCAACATGAAAATGTTGAGAGTGATCAAATGGATGATCAAAATATACAAGACGTTCGCAGATCTGGTAGGATTAGTAATCCTCCTGAGAGATATGGGTTTCTTATGGATGGTTGCTATGTGGTTGATTTGGATGAACCAACAAACTACCAAGATGCTTTATCAAGGATTGATAAGGATACCTGGCAGGAAGCCATGAACGCTGAGATGCAATCCATGTATGACAACCAAGTTTGGGAACTTGTTGAACAACCTACTGGCTCAAGGCTAGTTGATTGTAAATGGCTTTTCAAAATGAAAACTGACATACATGGAAACTTGGATACATATAAAGCTAGACTTGTAGCAAAAGGTTTCACTCAAACTCAAGGGGTTGACTATGATGAAACTTTTTCGCCTTTGGCAATGCTAAAGTCTATTAGGATATTACTTGCCATTACTGCTCATTATGATTATGAAATATGGCAAATGGATGTCAAGACCGCTTTCCTAAATGGATATCTTGAGGAAGATGTCTATATGGTTCAGCCTGAAGGTTTTGTTGATCCGAAGTGTCCTAAAAAGGTATGCAAGTTAAAGAAGTCAATCTACGGATTAAAACAAGCATCTAGAATGTGGAATCATCATTTTAATGAGGAAGCCAAGAAATTTGGCTTCATTAAAAATGGTGATGAAGCTTGTGTATACAAGAAAGCTAGTGGGAGCACTATCATGTTCCTTGTACTATATGTGGATGATATATTGTTTTTTGGAAATGATATTCCGGCAATGGAAGGTGTTAAAACTTGGCTAAGTAAATGCTTCTCCATTAAGGATCTTGGAGAAGCACAATACGTTTTGGGGATTGGGATTTACAGGGATAGATCCAAGAAACTGATAGGTTTGAATCAAAGTGTATACATTGAAAAGATCTTGAAAAGGTTCAAGATGGAGAACTCTAAGAAAGGTTTGGTACCTATTCAACAGGGAACACTTCTCAGTTCATCTCAGTGCCCTACCACGAAAGATGAACAGGAGAGAATGAAGAAAGTCACATATGCGTCTGCCATTGGGTCAATCATGTATGCAATGATATGCACTAGACTGGATGTGTCATGCGCTCTTAGCCTGACAAGTAGATACCAGAATAACCCAGGAAACAGTCATTGGATTGCTGTCAAAAGTATATTGAAATACCTTAGGAGGACTAAGGATATGTTTCTGATATATGGGTCTGGTGAAGAGGAACTCGCTGTAAAAGGTTACGTAGATGCGAGTTTCCAAACTGATCGAGATGATTCTCGATCACAGTCCGGTTATGTCTTCACGTTAAATGGAGGTGCGGTCTCTTGGAAGAGTTCAAAACAGGATGTTGTTGCTCTATCCACTACAGAGTCAGAGTACATCACCGCATCATTGGCAGCTCAAGAAGCTGCATGGATGAAAAAATTCATCGATGACTTAGGAGTAGTCCCTTCCATTCAGGACACTCTTGAGATCTTTTGTGACAACGAGGGTGCGATTGCTCAAATCAAAGAACCTCGTGCTCACCAAAAGACCCATCACATTGAGCGGAGATTCAACTACATAAGGGATGAAGTTGAAAAGGGAAAGATATGTATTCGCAAAGTTCACACAGATCTTAACATAGCGGATCCACTCACGAAGCTCTTACATGGATCAAAACATGCAGGACATGTTTGTGCTTTAGGGCTTCGATATTCTAGTGATTGGTCATGACCTGTTTTAAGTATTGTAACGGAACAAAATTATTCAAACTCATTAATATAATTATGGCATTAATTTATTTTGAGTTATGTTCCTATTTTGCATATTTTATCCATGAATAAGTAATTATTCTAAATTCCGTAGTCGATCATATTTGTTGGAACAAGTGTGAGGTTTAGACTATTATGAACTTGGATTGGTATATATTTACGGGATGAATGTGGGGCAAGGTTGCAACCAAGGTTCATAGATATTTGTGGGATACAAATATTGGAAGACCCGCCCTCAAGATTTACTAAATAGAGCCTTTGTGGTTGATCACATGTAATCTTGAGTGAAGGCGACTATCATTGTATCCTCTGACCTGAGATACATATTGGGTTCGGATATTTGCCTAGTATTGTGCCTTGATTCTTTCCTTCACTATTCTGAAATATGGTAGTTCACAAGGAAGAGCTCAGGTATAATGCAAGGTATATATTTAGAACGTGTGTAGTCAAGATGGAATTTGTCCCTCTTATTCGTTGAGAGTCAGATGTCTAAGGCCTGATAAAGTTAAATCTAGAAGAGAGTGATCACTCTGTGTCTCTTGGATTTAACATGACATCTAGGACGAAAGGATAAAATGAAAAGATTCACCTATTCATATTCGAGATGGGAAATCGAAAGGGATGATGTTATTGAATGGCATAAAGTCATAACATATTGGGGGTGATGGACGGTCGTTAGGTGGTATCCATCACTTGCATTAATTTCTTATGTTTCTCGTGCAAGTGGGAGATTGAAGGTATTTCGAATGCCCGAGAGACATATTAAATTAATGTGGCTAATGTGTTATGATCCAAGTCGGGTCATACCCAATAACAAGCTTACCGACACTTTATATGTATTTAATCTTAACGATTGGGTAGTTAAATAAATACGCAACACTTGGATTTTAGAAAATCGGTTTTCTAAAATGTTATCACTTGAAATAAATTATTTGGATAATTTACGTATAATTGTTTATAAGTTTAAATGATTATATTGTGTTATATTTCATAAAAGGTTTATAAAATGTGAAAGTAACAAACAAATACATGTTTTATATATATATATGTTAAAAACATTGTTTTATAAAATAAGAGAGTGTACAGATTTTGGGACTCCAAGACTCCCATGCTTACCTTGTTTTGTTACTTTTAAGACTTCACAAGTCCTTATGTGCATGGGCTACTCAAGGACCAAGGTTTGAACAAGTCTCTCAAGTGTAAATACATCTTTGAAGCAAGAAAAAAAAACTGTACAGAATTATTCTGCACAAGCAGCTGGCCGTGACCCTTTTTAGACTCAAAGGGAGTTCTAAAATTCTTTTTCAAGCTCAATTAAAGTGTCTAATTAAATCCTAACTAAAGTATTAGGTGTTGGGTAAAAGTTTGGGGTATTATCTCTTGAGGTTTCATAGTTTTGAGACTCCATTCATCATCATCTTTTGACAAGCTGCTGTCCAGAATTTTGGGTTCAAAAGAAGAGAGTTTCTAGCTTGGTCTTAAGGTAATTGAGTGTCTAAAACATAATCAAGTTCAAGGGTGGTGTTAGTGCATCAAAAGCTCGGGCTTTTACACAATTTGTTCATCACTTTGTTCTTCAAACACACCCTCAATTAACTTGAGGAGGTAATACTTCTTCCTCCTTATATATATATATATATATATATATATATATATATATATATATATATATATATATATATATATATATATATATATATATATATATATATATATATATATATATATAAGCAGGATTCCAAGACTTGATATTACATGGAATTCAATTAAAATGGTTATGCACATAAACTTGTTTTCTTAGTTATTATGCTTCCGCTTGTTATAACTTAACATGAATTGGTTTCATGATTCTATTAACATTTAGAAACTTGTTATTATGTTGAATTCCGTCAATTATCTTTATAATATTAAATGAACTCTATAAATTTTATTACTTAATATATATAAAAATATATTTTATTATATAAATTTTAATATAAAATTTTAATATAAAATTTAATTTATTAATAAATGAATTATATTATTTACTCTAATAAATCTTTTAAAAATATTTAAAAATATAGAACGACGATATTTAAAATATATTATAATCATGTAAAAATTTTGGAAATCTTTTTGAGTCAAATTGACTTTTGTTGACTTTTGCATATTAGTCTCGAGCATTAGGATTGAGATACACTATGACCTAACCTAAATTGTTAGAAAAATATTGACCAACATATATATGTATATATATAATTAATATAGGTTCGTGAATCCGAGGCTAACCTTGCACTTGTTCAATGACGTTATATGTATTTTTACTACGAAATACAATTGGTGAGTTTCATTTACCTTTTTACCCTTTATATTTTTGGGCTGAGAATACATGCGCAATTTTTATAAATGTTTTACGAAATAGACACAAGTAATCGAAACTACATTATATGGTTGAATGATCGAAGCCGAATATGCCCCTTTTTAGCTTGGTAGCCTAAGAATTTGGGAACAGACCCCCAAATTGACGCGAATCCTAAAGATAGATCTATCGGGCCCAACAAGCCCCATTCTGGAATTTGGAATGCTTTAGTACTTCGATTTTATCATGTCCAATGGGTGTCCCGGAATGATGGGAATATTCTATATGCATCTTGTTAATGTCGGTTACCAGGTGTTCACCATATGAATGATTTTTGTCTCTATGCATGGGACGTATATTTATGAGAACTAGAAATGAAATTCTTATGGTCTATTAAAATAATGAAAACGAATGATTATGATAAACTAATGAACTTACCAACCTTTTGGTTGACACTTTAAAGCATGTTTATTCTCAGGATTGAAAGAAATCTTCCACTGTGCGTTTGCTCATTTTCAAGATATTACTTGGAGTCTTTCATAGCATATTTCGAGAACGTTGCATTCGAGTCATTGAGTTCATCAAAGATTATTATTAAGTCAATTTATAGTTAGACAGTGGATATTATGAAATGTTATGCATGCCTGTCAATTTTTGATGTAAAGAAAGTTTGTCTTTTAAAAACAAATGCAATGTTTGTAAAATGTATCATATAGAGGTCAAATACCTCGCGATGTAATCAACTCTTGTAAATCGTTTATAATGTATATGAACGGGTCCTTTCATATACGGTTGAGATAAGGTATAAGATATGCATGTCATTGGAAAGCTAGCGAAAAATTAAGAACTTTTCATTTTGATATCGAATGATTTCGATGAACAAATTTGGAGTTATAGTCAATTGAAATTTAGTATTATTATTAAAAATGATTATTATTATCGTCGTTATTATCATCGTTATAGTTTTTATCTAATTATTATTATTATTATTATTATTATTATTATTATTAATATTATTATTATCATTATTATTATTATTGTTATCATTATCAATAAAAAGTATTATCTTTAAAAATTGTTATTATTACTATCGTTATTATCGTTAAAGTTATAATTAGTATTATCATTATCATAATATCTATTATCATTAGCATTATTATAATTAAAAATTAACATTAGTAACACCTAATTATTATGATTACTATTATTATCATTAACATGAATGCGATATAAACGACGATTAAAAGCTATTAAACAAACCAATTAGGAAATAATGAGTATGTGTATCATGATGAAATTAAAATATTATAAGATATTGATTTAGATAAAATTATCATTCTTATTATTTTTATCATTACTATTATTATTAAAAGTATCGTTAGTATTAAAACTATCATTTTAACAAAAATTGTCATTTTTAATAGAAATGTCATTGTTAGTATAAAATATCATTATTATTATCATTTTAAATAGAATTATTATTTTAAAGATAATATTAAAAAGTATCGTAAATATTAAAGTTATCATAATTAGAATTATCATCATAATGTCAATTTTAGTAATTATAAATATTGATATTTTTATTAATAGAATAATAATAATTATTATTACAAAATAATACAACTTTTATTTACTATTATTATTATCGATATTATTTTATCAAATAAATATGTAATACAAAGATATTTTACTACGTGTAATATAATTACGTTAATACTACCTATCATATTATATTAAATGAACTCTATAAGTTTTATTACATAATATATATAAAAGTATATTTTATTATAGAAATTTTAATATAAAATTTTATTTATTAATACATGAATTATATTATTTACTCTAATAAATCTTTTAAAAATATTTAAAATTATAAAACGACGATATTTAAACTATATATTAATCATGTATAGATTTTTGGAAATTATTTTGAGTCAAATTGACTTTTGTTGACTTTTGCATATTAGTCTCGAGCATTAGGATTGTGGTACACTATGACCTGACCTAAATTGCTATACAAATATTGACCAACATATAAATATATATAATTAATATAGGTTCATGAATCCGAAGCCAACCTTGCACTTGTTCAATGATGTTATATGTATTTTTACTACGAAATACAGTATGGTGAGTTTCATTTGCCTTTTTACCCTTTATATTTTTGGGCTGAGAATACATGCGCAATTTTTATAAATTTTTTACGAAATAGATACAAGTAATCGAAACTACATTATATGGTTGAATGATCGAAGCCGAAAATGCCCCTTTTTTTCTTGGTAACCTAAGAATTACGGAACATCACTAATTTTGAGAATTAGTGCACGCCTAATTGACGCGAATCCTAAAGATAGATCTATTGGGCCTAAGGAACCCCATCCAAAGTACCGGATTCTTTAGTACTTCGAATTTGTTTTTATCATGTCCGAAGGATTTCCCGGAATGATAGGGGATATTCTTATATACATCTTGTTAATGTCGGTTACCAGGTGTTCACCATATGAATGATTTTTGTCTCTATGCATGGGACGTATATTTATGAGAATTAGAAATGAAATTCTTGTGATCTATAAAAATAATGGAAATAAATGATTATGATAAACTAATGAACTCACCAACCTTTTGGTTGACACTTTAAAGCATATTTATTCTCAGGTGTTAAAGAAATCTTCCGCTGTACATTTGCTCATTTTAGAGATATTACTTGGAGTCATTCATGGCATATTTTAAAAGACGTTGCATTCGAGTTGTTGAAATTCATTAAGATTATTATTAAGTCAATTATTGTTGGATGTATTATGAAATGGTATGCATGCCGTCAACTTTCGTTGTAAAGAAAGTTTGTCTTTTAGAAATGAATGCAATGATTGTAAAATGTATCATATAGAGGTCAAATACCTCGCGATGTAGTCAACTATTGTGAATCGTTTATAATGTATATGAACGGGTCCTTTCACCACCTCCTTTACCAATATCATGAACCACCATCGAATACCACAGTCCACCACCAAGAACCACCTTCTTTCTCTTTCTTCGTGACCATCTCCACAGCCATCCAACACCACCTACAGGGTTCTGTTTCTTTTCATTTGAGCAACAACAATCATCGAAACACCATTGAAGCTACCCACTACTGCTCCTATCCTATTGTGTTTCTGTTACTGGAACAAGCTATGGAACAAACTACCGTCATCATCATCTTTATTTCATTTTATCTTCTTTTGTTTCCTATTGCTGTATGATGAACGAGACACCCAAGAACACACCCATGTATTTTTTTTCTGTTCAAACCCTGCTGCAAATAATTGCTTTCTGATTCCGCTATGTTTATGTTTCCAGTCGACAATTCAAACACCCATCGATCATTTGAACAAAGACAGGTTGTTGGGCTAAGGAAACTGATACTGGGCCGTGAACTTTAATTTGTTATCGGGCTGTATATGGGCTTTAAGATACCAAGATATTGGGCTATATAAAACACACTTATTTTCATACTTTTTGACTACTGCAACTTCATGTTTATTATCGCATCATTTCTGTCTCATTTCTGATTGATTAAAGATAATGAAATTAATTGATAATACATAAATAACAATGATGACGGTTAAATAATGGTGTTTATGATCGAAGAAGACGATGGTTACAAGATAATTATGATCGGGGAGATAGAAACGTGATGATGACAAAGAATGGTAATCGTGATTTTATGATACAGGTTATGCTTGTGATCTATTACAAAGATAATTATGATAATAGTTTAATGTGATTACATAGTGATAACAAATCATGATCGTGAGGATGAAGTAAAAATTTATGATCTTTATGAAAATGATAAAAGATGAAAATGATTATAATGATATAGTTATGATTCAGTTATAGATGATAATATGACTATGGTAATAGGATCATAAGAGATTTACGATAAATGATGATAATGATTATTTGGTGATTAGCAAGATGATGTAGTGAGGATTAGATGGTACAGTGACGAAGATATTATGATGTCATTGATGATGCGAGTAAGGTTATGATTCACGAGTATGATCAATTTTTAGAATTATAGGTTGGTTATGATGATGATGAGATTTAGGGTTAGAATTAAATTATGATAATGATACATGGTATGATGATGTTAAGTTAAGAAAATGATACGGGTGATTCGATGGTAAACTATAATAATTATGATGATGGTTAAATTATGATGATGATAACCCTACATGTTCGCTGCTCGATTACATCACGAGCACACTCGATCATTCGTTCTCTCGTTCTCTCAAAGGGTATAAACTATAATTTATTCTTTTTATTTTGATTATGATAAAAATATGTTATAAAGTTATGACTATCATAAACATATAATTAATATTATTTTATTATGATTATGATTATCATTATAATAATTATTATTATTATATTTGTTATTATTATTATTATTATTATTATTATTATTATTATTATTATTATTATTATTATTATTATTATTATTATTATTATTATTATTATTACATGAATCATTATTATTATTAATAGTATTGTTTATATAACCAATTAATTATTTTTGATATAATACCAATTACAAATAAATATATATATATTTTAATATAACTATATGTATGAATATTAATTATTTTACAAAATGACCATATATAAAATATAACTGAAGACATAAAAAATAAATAAAGTATATATATTTATATAACTATAACACTTAACATATATAAATATTATTATGTGATTATGTGTGTTAATATGTATACAAATGATATAGGTTCGTGAATCTGAGGCCAACCCTACACTTGTTCAATGACGTCATATGTATTTTTACTACAAAATACAGTATAGTGAGTTTCATTTGCTCCCTTTTTAAATGCTTTTGCAATATATATTTTTGGGACTGAGAATACATACGCTACTTTTATAAATGTTTTATGAAATAGACACAAGTAATCGAATCTACATTCTATGGTTGAATTGTTATACCGGA
Source organism: Rutidosis leptorrhynchoides (assembly GCF_046630445.1). Classification (NCBI taxonomy): domain Eukaryota; kingdom Viridiplantae; phylum Streptophyta; class Magnoliopsida; order Asterales; family Asteraceae; genus Rutidosis; species Rutidosis leptorrhynchoides. The sequence goes on along the minus strand of NC_092337.1, from coordinate 266,597,095 downwards.
TATCGCCCTTGTTGAACTTGGTAGCCTAAGAATTGGTGTTTATTATAATTGCCACCAATTGACGCGAATCCTAAAGATAGATCTATGGGCATTGACAAGCCCCAGTCAGAGAATTTGAACTGCTTTAGTACTTTGATTTTATATGTTTGGGGATATTCTAGATGCATTTTGTTAATGTCGGTTACCAGGTGTTCACCAAATGAATGAATTTTAATTCGCGAGTTACGCGTGACAATATATGAAATCTTGTGGTCTATTAAAATGATGGAAATGAATGTTTATGATAAACTAATGAACTCACCAACCTTTTGGTTGACACTTGAAAGCATGTTTATTCTCAGGTTTGAAAGAAATCTTCTGCTGTACATTTGCTCATTTTAGAGATATTACTTGGAGTCATTCATGACATATTTCAAAAGACGTTGCATTCGAGTCATTGAGTTCATCAAGATTATTATTAAGTCAATTATAGTTTGATGTATTATGAATTGGAGAGATGGTCATGCTTAAGTTTTCACCTTGGAAAGGTGTTGTTCGATTTGGTAAACAGGGGAAACTAAATCCAAGGTACATAGGACCATTCAAGATAATAGATATTGTCAGACCAGTAGCTTACCGACTTGACTTACCTCAACTGAAATGTCCCGTTCATATTGATTATAAACATTCCATATTAATTGATTTCGTCGCGAGGTTTTGACCTCTATATGAGACGTTTTTCAAAGACTACATTCATTTTTTAAAACAAGCATAACCTTTATTTTATCGATAAAGGTTTAAAAAGCATTACGTAGATTATCAAATAATGATAATCTAAAATATACTGTTTACACACGACCATTACATAATGGATTACAATAAGAATATATTACATCAAAAATAAGTTTCTTGAATGCAGTTTTTACACAATATCATACAAGCATGGACTCCAAATCTTGTCCTTATTTTAGTATACAACAGCGGAAGCTCTTAATAATCACCTGAGAATAAACATGCTTAAAACGTCAACAAAAATGTTGGTGAGTTATAGGTTTAACCTATATATTTATCAAATCGCAATAATAGACCACAAGATTTCATATTTCAATATACATCCCATACATAGAGATAAAAATCATTCATATGGTGAACACCTGGTAACCGACATTAACAAGATGCATATAAGAATATCCCCTATCATTCCGGGAAATCCTTCGGACATTATATAAACGAATTAGAAGTACCAAAGCATCCGGTACTTTGGATGGGGTTCGTTAGGCCCAATAGATCTATCTTTAGGATTCGCGTCAATTAGTAGATCGGTTTACTAATTCTTAGGCTACCAAGCAAAAGGGCATATTCGGATTCGATCATTCACCCATATAATGTAGTTTCATTTACTTGTGTCTATTTTGTAAAATATTTATAAAACTGCATGTATTCTCATCCCAAAATATTAGATTTTAAAAGTGGGACTATAACTTACTTTCACAGATTTTTACTTCGTCGGGAAGTAAGACTTGGCCACTGGTCGATTTACGAACCTATACAAATATGTACATATATATCAAAGTATGTTCAAAATATATTTACAACATTTTTTAATACGTTTTAATGTTTTAAGCTTATTAAGTCAGCTGTCCTCGTTAATAACCTACAACTAGTTTTCCATAGTTAGATGTACAGAAATAAATAAATATAAATTATCTTGGATCAATCCATGACGCAGTGTATACAAGCCTCAGGCTAGATCACAACTCAAACTATATATATTATTTTGGAATCAACCTCAACCCTGTATAGCTAACACCAACATTACTGCATATAGAGTGTCTACGGTTGTTCCAAAATATATTATATAGATGGGTCGATATGATATGTCAAAACATTGTATACGTGTCTATGGTATCCCAAGATTACATAATATATCTTAGAATACATGAATAATACAATATAAGTTTGTTAAGTTATGATTTGTATAGAATTGTTACAATATTTCCCGTAGCTACAACAATCAAAAAATATACAATCTTGTTTTACCCATAACTTCTTCGTTTTAAATCCGTTTTGAGTGAATCAAATTGCTATGGTTTCATATTGAACTCTATTTTATGAATCTATACAGAAAAAGTATAGGTTTATAGTCGGAAATATAAGTTACAAGTCATTTTTGTAAGAGGTAGTCATTTCAGTCGAAAGAACGACGTCTTGATGACCATTTTGAAAAACATACTTCCACTTTGAGTTTAACCATGATTTTTGTATATAGTTTCATGTTAATAAGAAAAATCATTTTCCCATATCAAACCCAAAACAGCCCGCGGTGTTACAACGACGGCGTATGTCCGGTTTTAAGGTGTTTTTCGTGTTTCCAAGTTTTAAATCATTAAGTTAGCATATCATATAGATATAGAACATGTGTTTAGTCGATTTTAAAAGTCAAGTTAGAAGGATTAACTTTATTTGCGGACAAGTTTAGAATTAACTAAACTATGTTCTAGTGATTACAAGTTTAAACCTTCGAATAAGATAGTTTTATATATATGAATCGAATGTTGTTATGAACATCATTACTACCTCAAGTTTAGTAGGTAAACCTACTGGAAGTGACAAGAAATGATCTAGCTTCAAAGGATCTTGGATGGCTTGAAAGTTCTTGAAGTAGGATCATGACACAAAAACAAGTTCAAGTAAGATTTTTACTTGAATTAAGATAGCTTATAGTTATAGAAATTGAATTAAAGTTTGAATATGAATATTAACTTGAATAAGAAAGATAACCTACTGTAAATAACAAAGGTTTCTTGATCTTAGATGATTACTTGGAATGGATTAGAAAGCTTGGATGTAAACTAGTAAACTTGAAAGGATTTTCGAAGTGTTCTTGAAGTGTTCTTCCTAAGATGATTATAGCTTGATTCTTGAAGTAATTTTTGATGAAGATGATGATTAGCTACTGGAAAAATTCTTTCATAAGTGTGTGTGTGTTGAGAGAGAATTAGAAAGAGAATTAGAAGTGAAATGTAGTGAATGATGAGTGGTAAGTGGTGAGTGGTGAGTGGGGTTAAAAGGAGTTCTAGTTAGTTGACTAGTTCATGGTAGAAGTTAAAATTGATTAGTCATACATGACATAATCAAGAGTGGAATCCCATGCTAGTTTCTATTGGTATATACCCACAGTAAGTACGTCTAGAAGCTGTGTATAATACGGGTATGAATACGACTAGAATTCTTGATGAAAAAAGAATGGGAATGTAATTGTACCCATTTTTGTTAAGTATTAGTGTTTTGATATATGTCTTGAAGTCTTCCAAAAGTATATTAATACATATAAATACACTACATTTATATACATTTTAACTGAGTCGTTAAGTCATCGTTAGTCGTTACATGTAAGTGTTGTTTTGAAACATTTAAGTTAACGATCTTATTTAATGTTGTTAACCCATTGTTTATTATATCTAATGAGATGTTAAAATATTTTCTTATCATGATATTATGATATATTAATATATCTTAATATGATATATATACATTTAAATGTCGTTACAATGATAATCGTTACATATATGTCTCGTTTCGAAATCCTTAAGTTAGTAGTCTTATTTTTATGTATATAACTCATTGTTAATATACTTATGGAGATACTCACTTATAAAAATCTCATGTTAACTATACGTATATCCATATATATATCGTCATGTCGTTTTTACAAGTTTTAACGTTCATGAATCGCCGGTCAACTTGGGTGGTCAATTGTCTACATGAAACTCATTTCAAATAATCAAGTCTTAACAAGTTTGATTGCTTAACATGTTGGAAACATTTAATCATGTAAAAATCAATTTCATTTAATATATATAAACATGGAAAAGTTCGGGTCACTACAGTACCTACCCGTTAAATAAATTTCGTCCCGAAATTTTAAGCAGTTGGAGGTGTTGTCGTATCTTCTGGAAATAAGTGCGGGTATTTCTTCTTCATCTAATCTTCTCGTTCCCAGGTGAACTCGGATCCTCTACGAGCATTCCATTGAACCTTAATAATTGGTATCTTGTTTTGCTTAAGTCTTTTAACCTCACGATCCATTATTTCGACGGGTTCCTCAATGAATTAAAGTTTTTCGTTGATTTGAATTTCGTCTAACAGAATAGTGAGATCTTCTTTAGCAAAACATTTTTTCAAATTCGAGATGTGGAAAGTGTTATGTACAGCCGCGTGTTGTTGAGGTAACTCAAGTCAGTAAGCTACTGGTCCGACACGATCAATAATCTTGAATGGTCCAATATACCTTGGATTTAATTTCCCTCGTTTACCAAATCGAACAACGCCTTTCCAAGGTGCAACCTTAAGTATGACCATCTCTCCAATTTCAAATTCTATATCTTTTCTTTTAATGTCAGCGTAGCTCTTTTGTCGACTTTGGGAGGTTTTCAACCGTTGTTGAATTTGGATAATCTTCTCGGTAGTTTCTTGTATTATCTCCGAACCCGTAATCTGTCTATCGCTCACTTCACTCCAATAAATCAGAGACCTGCACTTTCTACCATAAAGTGCTTCAAACGGCGCCATCTCAATGCTTGAATGGTAGCTGTTGTTGTAGGAAAATTCTGCTAACGGTAGATGTCGATCCCAACTGTTTTTGAAATCAATAACACATGCTCGTAGCCTATCTTCAAGCGTTTGTATCGTCCTTTCGCTCTGCCCATCAGTTTATGGATGATAAGCAGTACTCATGTCTAGACGAGTTCCTAATGCTTGCTGTAATGTCTGCCAGAATCTTGAAATAAATCTGCCATCCCTATCAGAGATAATAGAGATTGGTATTCCATGTCTGGAGATGACTTCCTTCAAATACAGTCGTGCTAACTTCTTCATCTTGTCATCTTCTCTTATTGGCAAGAAGTGTGCTGATTTGGTGAGACGATCAACTATTACCCAAATAGTATCAAAACCACTTGCAGTCCTTGGCAATTTAGTGATGAAATCCATGGTAATGTTTTCCCATTTCCATTCCGGGATTTCGGGTTGTTGAAGTAGACCTGATGGTTTCTGATGCTCAGCTTTGACCTTAGAACACGTCAAACATTCTCCTATGTATTTAGAAATGTCGGCTTTCATACCTGGCCACCAAAAATGTTTCTTGAGATCCTTGTACATCTTCCCCGTTCCAGGATGTATTGAGTATATGGTTTTATGAGCTTCTCAAAGTACCATTTCTCTCATATCTCCAAATTTTGGTACCCAAATTCTTTCAGTCCTATATCGAGTTCCGTCTTCTCGAATATTAAGATGTTTCTCCGATCCTTTGGGTATTTCATTCTTCAATTTTCCTTCTTTTAAAACTCCCTGTTGCGCCTCCTTTATTTGAGTAGTAAGGTTAGTGTGAATCATTATATTCATAGATTTTACATGAATGGGTTCTCTGTCCTTTTTGCTCAAGGCGTCAGCTACTACATTTGCCTTCCCTGGGTGGTAACGAATCTCAAAGTCATAATCATTCAATAATTCAATCCACCTACGTTGCCTCATGTTCAGTTGTTTCTGATCAAATATATGTTGGAGACTTTTGTGATCGATATATATATATGATACTTTTGACCCCATATAAGTAGTTCCTCCAAGTCTTTAATGTAAAAACAACAGCGCCCAATTCCAAATCGTGTGTCGTATAATTCTGCTCGTGAATCTTCAATTGTCTAGACGCATAAGCAATTATCTTCGTTCGTTGCATTAATACACAACCGAGGCCTTGCTTTGAGGAGTCACAATATATCATAAAATCATCATTCTCTTCAGGTAATGACAAAATAGGTGCCGTAGTTAACTTTTTCTTAAACAATTGAAACGCTTTTTCTTGTTCATCCTTCCATTCAAATTTCCTCCCTTTATGCGTTAATGCAGTTAAGGGTTTTGCTATTCTGGAAAAGTCTTGGATGAACCTTCTGTAGTAACCAGCTAGTCCTAAAAACTGGCGTATGTGTTTCAGAGTTTTCGGGGTTTCCCACTTTTCAACGGTTTTAATCTTTGCTGGATCCACCTGAATACCTTCTTTGTTCACTATGTGAAAGAGGAATTGAACTTCTTCCAACCAAAATGCACACTTTGAAAACTTAGCGTACAGTTTTTCCTTTCTTAACAACTCTAGCACTTTTCTCAAATGTTCTTCATGCTCTTGTTCATTCTTTGAGTAAATAAGTATGTCATCGATGAAAACAATGACAAACTTGTCAAGGTATGGTCCACACACTCGGTTCATGAGGTCCATGAACATAGCTGGTGCGTTAGTCAACCCAAACGGCATAACCATAAACTCATAATGACCGTAACGCGTCCTAAAAGCAGTCTTCGGAATGTCATCCTGTTTCACCCGCATTTGGTGATATCCAGAACGTAAATCGATCTTCGAATAAACCGACGAGCCTTGTAGCTGATCAAATAAGTCGTCGATTCTCGATAATAGGTAACGGTTCTTGATGGTAAGTTTGTTCAACTCTCGGTAGTCGATACACAACCTAAATGTACCATCCTTCTTCTTGACAAACAAAACAGGAGCTCCCCACGGTGATGTGCTTGGTCGACTGAAACCACACTCTAAAAGTTCTTGTAATTGGATTTGGAGTTCCTTCATCTCACTGGGTGCAAGTCTGTATGGAGCACGAGCTATTGGTGCAGCTCCTGGTACAAGATCTATCTGAAATTCAACAGATCGGTGCGGAGGTAGTCCCGGTAATTCTTTCAGAAATACATCGGGAAATTCTTTTGCGACGGGGACATCACTGATGTTCTTTTCTTCAGGTTTAACTTCCTTGATGTGTGCTAGAATGACGTAACAACCTTTTCTTAATAGGTTTTGCGCCTTCAAACTACTAATAAGATTTAATTTCGCATTGTTCTTTTCTCCGTACACCATTAAAGGTTTTCCTTTTTCACGCATAATGCGAATCGCATTTTTGTAACAAATGATCTCTGCTCTCACCTTTTTCAACCAGTCCATGCCAATTATTACATCAAAACTCCCTAACTCGACTGGTATTAAATCAATTTTAAACGTTTCGTCAACCAATTTAATTTCTCTATCCCGACATACTTTATCTGCTGTAATTAGTTTACCGTTTGCTAATTCGAGTAAAAATTTATTATCCAAAAGCATTATTGGACAATTTAATTTGGTACAAAAATCTCTACTCATATAGCTTCTATCCGCACCCGAATCAAATAAAACAGCAGATTTATCGTCAATAAGAAACGTACCCGTAACAAGCTCCGGGTCTTCCTGCGCTTCTGCCGAATTAATGTTGAAGACTCGTCCACGGCGTTGCCCATTACTATTCCCTTGATTAGGGCATGCTTTGCTGAAATGGCCCGGCTTTCTGCATCCGTAACAAATAATGGAATTATTTGTTCTGTTATTTTTATATGCCTTTGGTCCATAGACATCACACTTCGTTACACTATGTCCGGTTCTGTTACACTTGGTACACACTACTACTCAGAACTTATCTGGATGATACCCTCCACACCTTAGAAATTTATTGTTTTGATTGTTGTTGTCATTGTTGTTACTGATTTGGTTGTTGTTGCGATTGTTATTGTTGTTAGGACGGTTATTGTGGTGGTTGTTCTTGTTGTTGTTGTTGTTGTTGTTGGGATAGTTGTTGTTGCGTTTGTTTTTGTGAAAAATGGGGCGATTGTAGTTGTGATTGTTGTGTTGGTTGTTGAAGCGATAGTTAATGTTCTTTTGTTGGTGACTCTTGTCACTGTTTTCTTCCCACTTCCTCTTGACTTGTTTCGTGTTGGCTTCTTCGGTCGCCTGCTCTTTAATTCTTCCCTCAATCTGATTTATGAGTTTATGAGCCATTCGACTTGCTTTTTGTACGGAGGCGGGCTCGTGTAAACTTACATCTTCTTGAATCCTTTCTGGTAACCGTTTTACAAACGCGTCGATCTTCTCTTCTTCATCTTCGAACTCTCCCGGACACAATAGTCACAACTCTGTGAATCGTCGTTTGTACGTGGTAATATCAAATCCTTGTGTTTGTAACTCTCTAAGCTCTACCTTGAGCTTATTGACTTCGTTTCTGGCACGGTACTGCTCGTTCATCAAGTGCTTGAATGCTGACCACGGTAGTACGTAAGCAACATCATGTCCCACCTGATCGAGTTAGGTGTTCCACAATGTTAACGCAGTACCTGTGAAGGTATGCGTAGCGTACTTTACTTTGTCTTCTTCAGTACATTTACTTATGGCAAACACCGATTCAACCTTTTTAGTCCACCATTTTAATCCGATTGGACCCTCGGTTCCATCGAATTCCAAAGGTTTGCAGGCAGTGAATTCTTTATAGGTGCATCCTACACGATTTCTTGTAGAATTAGTTCCACTGCTAGAACCAGAGTTATTGTTGTTATTTTGCATTGCGGCCTGCACTGCGGCTATGTTCGCAGCAAGGAAAACATGGAAGTCTTCCTCGCTCATGTTCAAGTTCTGACGAGTAGTCGGTGCCATTTCCTTCAAAAATAGCCAAAATAATTAAGTTAATCATATAGAATATTAAGAGTAGTCAATAGTATTTTGTAGCATAATATGAAGTTATTTATAAAAGCTTTTTCTTCATATTAGCGTTTTATAATTTTCCATTTGGGTAGTACCTACCCGTTAAGTTCATACTTAGTAGCTAATATACAATTCAACTACTACAATTCTATATGAAAAACTGATTACAATAATATTTCGCGTTCAAACTTGTATACAATATTTTACAAACTTACAATACCTCTATTATACATATAGCATGAAATATAGTACACAATAACTTTGATACAAGGTAGTTGTGAAGACAATTCTAGTTAATACGCAAGTCGTTCAGCAAAGGCAATAAAGATACGTAATTCATAAGTCCAGAAACAAGTCATGCATTCGGGTTTTACTAGTATTATTTGTCATCCTTGGTCTTGTGGAAAATAACCATTTTGACCGTTGGATAGGCAGCATGTTGTAACGTCATCAAAAGGACAGGGGTTACGTAATGTCCAACTGCCCCGTAACAATCTAAAAACCTTGTTTCTCATCCCAACTACCTAATCCGTCACTTGTGGGAAGGTTTTATTGAAAAGTTGTAATCCGATGTTCTTTTTCTCACTTTGGTGAGAAGCGAACATCACTAACCCGTAAGCATAACATGCTTCTTTATGTTGCATGTTAGAAGCTCTTTCTAAAGCACGAAGTCCTATGTTGGGATATGTTGAGTCAAAATAGGTTCTTAACCCGTAGCGTAAAGTTGCACTTGGGTTTCCCGCATTTAATGCCTTAAATAAAGCACGGCGTAACTTAAAGTCTTCCCAATGTGATATACCCCATCTTTCAAAAGAAAACCTTTTATAAACTAAGGCATGCTTGGAACGTCTTTCAAATGTTCGACAAACTAATTTCACCGTAAATAATTGTGCCGATGAATTCTGACCGACTCTAGACAAGATTTCATCAATCATTTCCCCGGGTAGATCTTCTAAAATATTCGATTGTCTATCCTTAACGTCCATTGTGTGTTTTATACTGTAAAATAGACAAGGATTAGATTTGTAAAGGATAGTTAACAAATAATACAAGAAATTTTTACATATATCATCAAAGTACAAGCACACTACAATACATATATTACACAACATGATTACTCCTCTTCATTCTGACTCACTTGTTTCTTCCTCTTCAGACTTGGTTCATTTCGCTAATTTCCTAGGGGTATATGTTGTTCCTCTAATACTAGCCGTTGTTTTCACAAATGGTTTAGAAAAACCTGGTGGCTTAGATGTCCCCGGGTTATAGTTAAAACTTAAGAAATACGGGTGTTGACGGTATTTCCCATCGGGATATTTCATGTTAACATAAAGTTCATCGGGGTTGGAATTAGATTTCCCTATTTTGATACCTTTTCCCTTATTGTTTTCTTTTGCTTTTTCAAATTGGGTCGAGGTAATTTCTATAACATCATCGGAATCCTCATCGGTATCCGATTCATCAGAAAATTGATAATTTTCTCAATATTTTTCCTCCTCCGCGGAGACACCACAAACCATTTTTAACTTTGGACCATTTGTTGATGCTTTTCTTTTATTTAATCGTTTTTCTGTAGTTATTATTATTTCTTCCTCCGAAACCTCTACTTCTTCTGGTTCCTCTTCTTCTGGTTCCTCTTCTTCTGGTTCCTCTTCTTCGGGAATTTGTGAATCTTCCCAAAGTATATTCGACTCTTCATTGTTATTAGGTGAGTCGATGGGATTGGTACTGGAAGTAGACATCTATTACACATTAACTAACACATTATTAATATACCACATTATATTTACATGTAAATATATAGTTTCTAACAAAAATATTAAGCAATCGTTTTTAAAGTAAACACGGTTGAAGTCCAGACTCACTAATGCATCCTAACAAACTCGGTTAGACACACTAATGCAAATTTCTGGTTCTCTAAGACCAACGCTCGGATACCAACTGAAATCTTCAGTTGGGGACACCACACGTCCCACTCAGTGCCTTAACCGGCGACCACTGAGTGTACCTCAGATATTGATTTTAGAGTCTGCCTCTCGGCTACTGCCAACCCTCGTAAGGGATCACAAGGAGTAAGAGCCAATGCTTCATCATAGGTCACACTGTGAGAACCTCCTTTACGACTAACCCGCACCAACAGCGTTAAACCAGCTCTGATACCATTTTTTTCTTTATATTTCTGCTCTAATACCAACTAAAATGTCCCGTTCATATCGATTATAAACATTCCATATTAATTAATTTCATTACGTGGTTTTGACCTCTATATGATACATTTTTCAAAGACTGCATTCAATTTTTAAAACAAACCATAACCTTTAAAATATTACGACGATTATCAAATAATGATAATCTAAAATATAGCGTTTTCACACGACCATTACATAATGGTTTACAATAATATTACACAACAATATATATGTCTTCGAATGCAGTTTTTAAACAATATTATATAAGCATGCTGACTCCAACTCTTGTCCATAAATTAGCATGCAACAGCGGAAGCTATTAATAATCACCTGAGAATAAACATGCTTTAAACGTCAACAAAAATGTTGGTGAGTTATAGGTTTAACCTATATATCAAATTGTAATAATAGAGAACAAGATTTCATCTTTCAATAACATGCAATCTGCATAAAAATCATTCATATGGTTGAACAACTGGTAACTGACATTGACAAATGCATCTAGAATATCCCCATATATAAATATCAAAGTACTAAAGCAGTTCAAATTCTCTGACTGGGGCATGTCAAAGCCCATAGATCTATCTTTAAGATTCACTTCAATTGGTGGCAATTATAATAAACACCAATTCATAGGCTACCAAGTTCAACAAGGACAATATTCGGTATAACGATTCAACATAGAATGTAGTTTCAATACTTGTGTGTATTTTGTAAATCATTTTCAAAACTGCATGTATTCTCATCCCAAAAATATTAGATAGTAAAAATGGGACTATAACTCATTTTCACAGATTTTCACTTCGTCAAAAAATAAGACTTGGCCACGGGTCGATTCATGAACCTATAACAAATATGTACATATATATATATCAAAGTATGATCAAAATACATTCACAACATTTTTATTACGTTTTAACGATTTAAGTTTATTAAGTTTATCATAGTTTTTAATTATCCAAACCAAAACAGCCCCCGGTTTTACTACGACGGCGTATATCCGGTTTTACGGTGTTCTTCGTGTTTCCAGGTTTTAAATCATTAAGTTAGCATATCATATAGATATAGAACATGTGTTTAGTTTATTTTAAAAGTTAAGTTAGAAGGATTAACTTTGTTTGTGAACAAGTTTAGAATATACTAAACTATGTTCTAGTGATTACAAGTTTAAATCTTCGAATAAGATAGTTATATATATATGAATCGAATGATGTTATGAACATCATTACTACCTCAATTTTAGTAGGTAAACCTACTGGAAGTGACAAAAATTGATCTTGCTTCAAAGGATTCTTGGATGGCTTGAAAGTTCTTGAAGTAGAATCATGACACGAAAACAAGTTCAAGTAAGATTATCACTTGAATTAAGATAGTTTATAGTTATAGAAATCGAATCAAAGTTTGGATATGAATATTACCTTGAATAAGAAAGATAACCTACTGTAATTAACAAAGGTTTCTTGATCTTAGATGATTACTTGGAATGGATTTGCAAGATTGAAAGTAAACTAGCAAACTTGAAAGGATTTTCGAAGTGTTCTTGAAGTGTTCTTCCTATGATTATGATAAAAATATGTTATAAAGTTATGACTATCATAAACATATAATTAATATTATTTTATTATGATTATGATTATCATTATAATAATTATTATTATTATATTTGTTATTATTATTATTATTATTATTATTATTTTTATTATTATTATTATTATTATTATTATTATTATTATTATTATTATTATTATTATTATTATTATTATTATTATTATTATTATTATTATTATTATTACATGAATCATTATTATTATTAATAGTATTGTTTATATAACAAATTAATTATTTTTGATATAATACCAATTACAAATAAATATATATATATATATTTTAATATAACTATATGTATGAATATTAATTATTTTACAAAATGACCATATATAAAATATAACTGAAGTCATAAAAAAAAATAAAGTATATATATTTATATAACTATAACACTTAACATATATAAATATTATTATGTGATTATGTGTGTTAATATGTATACAAATGATATAGGTTCGTGAATCCGAGGCCAACCCTACACTTGTTCAATGACGTCATATGTATTTTTACTACAAAATACAGTATAGTGAGTTTCATTTGCTCCCTTTTTAAATGCTTTTGCAATATATATTTTTGGGACTGAGAATACATGCGCTGCTTTTATAAATGTTTTATGAAATAGAAACAAGTAATCGAAACTACATTCGATGGTTGAATTGTTATACCGGATATCGCCCTTGTTGAACTTGGTAACCTAAGAATTGGTGTTTATTATAATTGCCACCAATTGACGCGAATCCTAAAGATAGATCTATGGGTCTTGACAAGCCCCAGTCAGAGAATTTGAACTGCTTTAGTACTTCGATTTTATATGTTTGGGGATATTCTAGATGCATTTTGTTAATGTCGGTTACCAGGTGTTCACCATATGAATGAATTTTAATTCGCGAGTTACGCGTGATAATATATGAAATCTTGTGGTCTATTAAAATGATGGAAATGAATGTTTATGATAAACTAATGAACTCACCAACCTTTTGGTTGACACTTGAAAGCATGTTTATTCTCAGGTTTGAAAGAAATCTTCTGCTGTACATTTGCTCATTTTAGAGATATTACTTGGAGTCATTCATGACATATTTCAAAAGACATTGCATTCGAGTCGTTGAGTTCATCAAGATTATTAATAAGTCAATTATAGTTGGATGTATTATGAATTGGAGAGATGGTCATGCTTAAGGTTTCACCTTGGAAAGGTGTTGTTCGATTTGGTAAACGGGGGAAACTAAATCCAAGGTACATAGGACCATTCAAGATAATAGATCGTGTCAGACCAGTAGCTTACCGACTTGACTTACCTCAACTGAAATGTCCCGTTCATATTGATTATAAACGTTCCATATTAATTGATTTCGTCGCGAGGTTTTGACCTCTATATAAGACGTTTTTCAAAGACTGCATTCATTTTTTAAAACAAGCATAACCTTTATTTTATCGATAAAGGTTTAAAAAGTATTACATAGATTATCAAATAATGATAATCTAAAATATACTATTTACACACGACCATTACATAATGGTTTACAATAAGAATATATTACATCAAAAATTAATTTCTTGAATGCAGTTTTTACACAATATCATACAAGCATGGACTCTAAATCTTGTCCTTATTTTAGTATGCAACAGCGGAAGCTCTTAATAATCACCTGAGAATAAACATGCTTAAAATGTCAACAAAAATGTTGGTGAGTTATAGGTTTAACCTATATATTTATCAAATCGCAATAATAGACCACACGATTTCATATTTCAATATACATCCCATACATAGAGATAAAAATCATTCATATGGTGAACACCTGGTAACCGACATTAACAAGATGCATATAAGAATATCCCCTATCATTCCGGGAAATCCTTCGGACATGATATAAATGAATTCTAAGTACTAAAGCATCCGGTACTTTGGATGGGGTTCGTTAGGCCCCATAGATCTATCTTTAGGATTCGCGTCAATTAGTAGATCGGTTTACTAATTCTTAGGCTACCAAGCAAAATGGGCATATTCGGCTTCGATCATTCACCCATAAAATGTAGTTTCATTTACTTGTGTCTATTTTGTAAAACATTTATAGAACTGCATGTATTCTCATTCCAAAATATTAGATTTTAAAAGTGGGACTATAACTTACTTTCACAGATTTTTACTTCGTCGGGAAGTAAGACTTGGCCACTGGTCGATTTACGAACCTATACAAATATGTACATATATATCAAAGTATGTTCAAAATATATTTACAACATTTTTTAATACGTTTTAATGTTTTTAGCTTATTAAGTCAGCTGTCCTCGTTAATAGCCTACAACTAGTTGTCCATAGTTAGATGTACAAAAATAAATAAATATAAATTATCTTGGATCAATCCACGACCCAGTGTATACAATCCTCAGGCTAGATCACAACTCAAACTATATATATTATTTTGGAATCAACCTCAACCCTGTATAGCTAACTCTAACATTACTGCATATAGAGTGTCTACGGTTGTTCCAAAATATATTATATAGATGGGTCGATATGATATGTCAAAACATTGTATATGTGTCTATGTTATCCCAAGATTACATAATATATCTTAGAATACATGAATAATACAATATAAGTTTGTTAAGTTATGATTTGTATAGAATTGTTACAATATTTCCCGTAGCTACAACAATAAAAAAATATCCAATCTTGTTTTACCCATAACTTCTTCGTTCTAAATCCGTTTTGAGTGAATCAAATTGCTATTGTTTCATATTGAACTCTATTTTATGAATCTATATAGAAAAAGTATAGGTTTATAGTCGGAAATATAAGTTACAGGTCATTTTTGTAAGAGGTATTCATTTCAGTCGAAAGAACGACGTCTTGATGACCATTTTGAAAAACATACTTCCACTTTGAGTTTAACCACGATTTTTGGATATAGTTTCATGTTCATAAGAAAGATCATTTTCCCAGAAGAAGAAATTTTAAATCAAAGTTTATCATAGTTTTTAATTATCAAACCCAAAACAGCCCGCGGTGTTACTACGACGGCGTATGTCCGGTTTTACGGTGTTTTTCGTGTTTCCAGGTTTTAAATCATTAAGTTAGCATATCATATAGATATAGAACATGTGTTTAGTTGATTTTAAAAGTCAAGTTAGATGGATTAACTTTATTTGCGAACAAGTTTAGAATTAACTAAACTATGTTCTAGTGATTACAAGTTTAAACCTTCGAATAAGATAGTTTTATATATATGAATCGAATGTTGTTATTATCATAATTACTACCTCAAGTTTAGTAGGAAAACCTACTGGAAGTGACAAGAAATGATCTAGCTTCAAAGGATCTTGGATGGCTTGAAAGTTCTTGAAGTAGGATCATGACACAAAAACAAGTTCAAGTAAGATTTTTACTTGAATTAAGATAGCTTATAGTTATAGAAATTGAATTAAAGTTTGAATATGAATATTAACTTGAATAAGAAAGATAACCTACTGTAAATAACAAAGGTTTCTTGATCTTAGATGATTACTTGGAATGGATTAGAAAGCTTGGATGTAAACTAGTAAACTTGAAAGGATTTTCGAAGTGTTCTTGAAGTGTTCTTCCTAAGATGATTATAGCTTGATTCTTGAAGTAATTTTTGATGAAGATGATGATTAGCTACTGGAAAAATTCTTTCATAAGTGTGTGTGTGTATGTGTGTGTGTGTGTGTTGAGATAGAATTAGAAAGAGAATTGGAAGTGAAATGGAGTGAATGATGAGTGGTGAGTGGTGAGTGGGGTTAAAAGGAGTTCTAGTTAGTTGACTAGTTCATGGTAGAAGTTAAAATTGATTAGTCATACATGACATAATCAAGATTGGAATCCCATGCTAGTTCCTATTGGTATATACCCACAGTAAGTACGTCTAGAAGCTGTGTATAATACGGGTATGAATACGACTAGAATTCTTGATGAAAAAAGAATGGGAATGCAATTGTACCCATTTTCATTAAGTATTAGTGTTTTGATATATGTCTTGAAGTCTTCCAAAAGTATATTAATACATCTAAATACACTACATGTATATACATTTTAACTGAGTCGTTAAGTCATCGTTAGTCGTTACATGTAAGTGTTGTTTTGAAACCTTTAAGTTAACGATCTTATTTAATGTTGTTAACCCATTGTTTATTATATCTAATGAGATGTTAAATTATTATCTTATCATGATATTATGATATATTAATATATCTTAATATGATATATATACATTTAAATGTCGTTACAACGATAATCGTTACATATATGTCTCATTTCGAAATCCTTAAGTTAGTAGTCTTATTTTTATGTATATAACACATTGTTAATATACTTATGGAGATACTCACTTATCATAATCTCATGTTAACTATATATATATCCATATATATATCGTCATGTCATTTTTACAAGTTTTAACGTTCGTGAATCGCCGGTCAACTTGGCTGGTCAATTGTCTACATGAAACTCATTTCAAATAATCAAGTCTTAACAAGTTTGATTGCTTAACATGTTGGAAACATTTAATCATGTAAAAATCAATTTCATTTAATACATATAAACATGGAAAAGTTTGGGTCACTGCAGTACCTACCCGTTAAATAAATTTCGTCCCGAAATTTTAAGCAGTTGGAGGTGTTGTCGTATCTTCTGGAAATAAGTGCCGGTGTTTCTTCTTCATCTGATCTTCTCGTTCCCAGGTGAACTCGGGTCCTCTACGAGCATTCCATCAAACCTTAATAATTGGTATCTTGTTTTGCTTAAGTCTTTTAACCTCACGATCCATTATTTCGACAGGTTCCTCGATGAATTGAAGTTTTTCGTTGATTTGAATTTCGTCTAACGGAATAGTGAGATCTTCTTTAGCAAAACATTTCTTCAAATTCGAGACGTGGAAAGTGTTATGTACAGCCGCGAGTTGTTGAGGTCACTCAAGTCGGTAAGCTACTGGTCCGACACGATCAATAATCTTGAATGGTCCAATATACCTTGGATTTAATTTCCCTTGTTTACCAAATCAAACAACGCCTTTCCAAGGTGCAACCTTAAGTATGACCATCTCTCCAATTTCAAATTCTATATCTTTTATTTTAATGTCGGCGTAGCTCTTTTATCGACTTTGGGCGGTTTTCAACCGTTGTTGAATTTGGATAATCTTCTCGGTAGTTTCTTGTATTATCTCTGGACCCGTAATCTGTCTATCCCCCACTTCACTCTAACAAATCGAAGACCTGCACTTTCTACCATAAAGTGCTTCAAACGGCGCCATCTCAATGCTTGAATGGTAGCTGTTGTTGTAGGAAAATTCTGCTAATGGTAGATGTCGATCCCAACTGTTTTTGAAATCAATAACACATGCTCGTAGTATGTCTTCAAGCATTTGTACCGTCCTTTCGCTCTGCCCATCAGTTTGTGGATGATGGGCAGTACTCATGTCTAGACGAGTTCCTAATGCTTGCTATAATATCTGCCAGAATCTTGAAATAAATCTGCCATCACTATCAGAGATAATAGAGATTGGTATTCCATGTCTGGAGACGACTTCCTTCAAATACAGTCGTGCTAACTTCTTCATCTTGTCATATTCTCTTATTGGCAGGAAGTATGCTGATTTGGTGAGACGATCAACTATTACCCAAATAGTATCAAAACCACTTGCAGTCCTTGGCAATTTAGTGATGAAATCCATGGTAATCTTTTCCCATTTCCATTCCGGGATTTCGGGTTGCTGAAGTAGACCTGATGGTTTCTGATGCTCAGCTTTAACCTTAGAACACGTCAAACATTCTCCTACATATTTAGCAATGTCGGCTTTCATACCTGGCCACCAAAAATGTTTCTTGAGATCCTTGTACATCTTTCCCGTTCCAGGATGTATTGAGTATCTGGTTTTATGAGCTTCTCTAAGTACCATTTCTCTCATATCTCCAAATTTTGGTACCCAAATTCTTTTAGCCCTATACCGGGTTCCGTCTTCCCGAATATTAAGATGTTTCTCCGATCCTTTGGGTATTTCATCCTTTAAGTTTCCCTCTTTTAAACTCCTTGTTGCCCCTCCTTTATTTGAGTAGTAAGGTTAGTGTGAATCATTATATTCATAGATTTTACACGAATGGGTTCTCTGTCCTTTCTGCTCAAGGCGTCAGCTACCACATTTGCCTTCCCTGGGTGGTAACGAATCTCAAAGTCGTAATCATTCAACAATTCAATCCACCTGCGCTGCCTCATGTTCAATTGTTTCTGATTAAATATGTGTTGAAGACTTTTGTGGTCGGTATATATAATACTTTTGACCCCATATAAGTAGTGCCTCCAAGTTTTTAATGCAAAAACAACCGCGCCTAATTCCAAATCATGCATCGTGTAATTCTGTTCGTGAATCTTCAATTGTCTAGACGCATAAGCAATTACTTTCGTTCGTTGCATTAATACACAACCGAGACCTTGCTTTGAGGCGTCACAATATATCACAAAATCATCATTCCCTTCAGGTAATGACAATATAGGTGTCGTAGTTAACTTTTTCTTCAACAATTGAAACGCTTTTTCTTGTTCATCCTTCCATTCAAATTTCCTCCCTTTATGCGTTAATGCAGTTAAGGGTTTTGCTATTCTGGAAAAGTCTTGGATGAACCTTCTGTAGTAACCAGCTAGTCCTAAAAACTGGCGTATGTGTTTCGGAGTTTTCGGGGTTTCCCACTTTTCAACGGTTTCAATCTTTGCTGGATCCACCTGAATACCTTCTTTGTTTACTATGTGACCGAGGAATTGAACTTCTTCCAACCAAAATGCACACTTTGAAAACTTAGCGTACAGTTTTTCCTTTCTTAACAACTCTAGCACTTTTCTCAAATGTTCTTCATGCTCTTGGTCATTCTTTGAGTAAATAAGTATGTCATCATATATATATATGAAAACAATGACAAACTTGTCAAGGTATGGTCTACACACTCGGTTCATGAGGTTCATGAACAGAGCTGGTTCGTTAGTCAACCCAAACGGCATAACCATAAACTCATAATGACCGTAACACGTCCTAAAATCAGTCTTTGGAATGTCATCCTCTTTCACCCGCATTTGGTGATATCCAGAACGTAAATCGATCGTTGAATAAATCGACGAGCCTTGTAGCTAATCAAATAAGTTGTCGATTCTCGGTAATGGGTAATGGTTCTTGATGGTAAGTTTGTTCAACTCTCGGTAGTCGATACACAACCTAAATGTACCATCCTTCTTCTTGACAAACAAAACAGGAGCTCCCCACGGTGATGTGCTTGGTCGAATGAAACCACGCTCTAAAAGTTCTTGTAATTGGCTTTGGAGTTCCTTCATCTCACTGGGTTCAAGTTTGTATGGAGCACGAGCTATTAGTGCAGCTCCTGGTACAAGATCTATATGAAATTCAATAGATCGGTGCGGAGGTAGTCCCGGTAATTCTTTCGGAAATACATCGGGAAATTCTTTTGCGACGGGAACATCACTGATGTTCTTTTCTTCAGGTTTAACTTCCTTGATGTGTGCTAGAATCACGTAACAACCTTTTCTTATTAGTTTTTGCGCCTTCAAACTACTAATAAGATTTAATTTCACATTGTTCTTTTCTCCGTACACCATTAAAGGTTTTCCTTTTTCACGCATAATGCGAATCGCATTTTTGTAACAAACTATCTCTGCTCTCACCTTTTTCAACCAGTCCATGCCAATTATTACATCAAAACTCCCTAACTTGACTGGTATTAAATCAATTTTAAACGTTTCATCCCCCAGTTTAATTTCTCTCTCCCGACATATATTATCTGCTGAAATTAATTTACCGTTTGCTAATTTGAGTAAAAATTTACTATCCAAAGGCGTCAATGGGCAACTTAATTTAGCACAAAATTCTCTACTCATATTGCTTTTATCCGCACCCGAATCAAATAATACATAAGCAGATTTATCGTCAATAAGAAACGTACCCGTAACAAGCTCTGGGTCTTCCTATGCTTCTGCTGCATTAATATTGAAAACTCTTCCACGGCCCTGCCCATTAGTATTCCCCTGATTCGGGTAATTTCTAATAATGTGGCCCGATTTTCCACATTTATAACAAACAGCGTTCGTATTACTTGCTCCGACACTATTCGTTTCGGCATTACTTTTTCCGACATTATTTGTTCCTTTAGTTCTATTAAACTTTGGTCCGTAGACCTCACACTTTGTCGCACTATGACCATTTCTTTTACACCTGTTGCAAAATGTCGTGCAAAACCCCTGATGATTTTCTTCACACCTATGACATGGCTGTTTTTGGTTTTTGTTGCCGTTGTTGTTATTGAGGTTGTTGTTGGGATTGTTATTGTTGTTGAAACGGTTGTTGTAGTAGTTGTTGTTGTTGTACTGGTGACTCTTGTCACCGTTTTCCTCCCACTTCCTCTTGAGTTGTTTCGTGTTGGCTTCTCCGGCCGCCTGCTCTTTAATTCTTACCTCAATCTGATTTATGAATTTATGAGCCATTCGACTTGCCTTCTGTATAGAAGCGGGCTCGTGTGAACTCATATCTTCTTGAATCCTTACTGGTAACCCTTTTACAAACGCCTCGATCTTCTCTTCTTCATCTTCAAATGCTCCCAGACACAATAGGCACAACTCTGTGAATCGTCGTTCATATGTGGTAATGTCGAACCCTTGTGTTCGTAAATCTCTAAGTTCTGCCTTGAGTTTATTGACTTCGTTTCTAGGACGGTACTGCTCGTTCATCAATTGCTTGAATGCCGACCACGGTAGTGCGTAAGCAGCATTTTGTCCTACCTGTTCAAGATAGGTGTTCCACCACGTTAACGCAGTACCTGTGAAGGTATGCGTAGCATACTTAACTTTGTCCTCTTCAGTACACTTACTTATGGCAAACACCGATTCGACTTTCTCGGTCCACCATTTCAATCCAATTGGTCCTTCGGTTCCATCAAATTACAAAGGTTTGCATGTGACAACCCGAAAATTTCCAACCAAATCTAAACTTTAATCCTTATATGTTTTCGACACGATAAACAATATTTATTAAGTTAAATTTCAAGAATTTGAAACTATGTTCATACATTCATTCAACCTCGACCAAGTTCCAACGATGCACGAACCATTAAACGAATATGATTATATATGTATATGTGTATATATATTATAACTTGAAACGTAAACAAAATATTAGATTAAATACTTTATATGATTGTATCTGTTTCAAAATGTTTATCAATGGAATTAGAAGATAAGATCAAATGATTGAATTATCAGATATATTGAATTATGATTACAAGTCTCTGTTGAAAGGCCCACGTTGATTTGAGAAATCTTTCCATTTTAACAATATCCAGAAAATGGTAAAGTGATTTATAAATAAGAACAAATTGTCAATCATTGAGAACTAGACAAAGGATAGTGGAAGATTGAATCTCATAAAGACTCGATTGATCTATTTACTTTCAAACGTACAAAAACGTTTTCAGTTTAAAAAGAACTTTATTATTAAAACATATATAACTTTTATAAATATCTAGAACTACTTTTTACAACTCATTACTTAACTAGTATGATAAATATAACAATATTTATATTTTATTTTATTAAATATATATAACGATTTAAATTAATAAGTATTATACGTACATAGTTTTATAATTTTACTATACTTAAACTTTACCTTTACTTTATTTTTACTTTACTTTAACTTTAATAATTCACTTTAATAATTCATAATTTAATAATTCACTTTAATAATTCATACTCTAATAATTCACTTTAATAATTCATACTTTAATAATTCACTTTAATAATTCATAATTTAATAATTCACTTTAATAATTCATACTTTAATAATTCACTTTAATAATTCAAAAATCTATTATAAATAGAATTCAATATGTTTCATTATTTCATAGAAACTTGAAAATATTTTTTTCTAAACTCTCTCAATCGATTTACATATATATATTTACTCCATATTATTTCAAGATATTATTAGTATACATAAAATATTACGACGGAGTGCTGTCCGAGTGGTTTCGAAATTGTTTTTCGAGTAGGATAGGATTAAGGAAATTATGGGTTATAGCTATGGAGGTGATTGAGTATGGTTCATGGGTATGCTCGTGAGGTCAATATAGTGTTTATCATTTCCGTTGCGTCTACGTACCTTTCCTGCAATATTGAATCTCAATATTGATACGTAAGTACTCATAATTTAACTTTTACATACTAATAGTGTGTCCCTGACTAGTGCTCTAGTATTTAGGATTATGCATGCTTGTACTTTTGATATTGCCCTTAGACAGGTTAGGTTGAATCTTGAATTAGTTACACTTGCGGTTGAGATAAGGTATAAGATATGCATGTCCTTGGAAAGCTAGGGAAAAATTAAGAACTTTTCCTTTAGATATTGAATGGTTTCGATGAACGGATTAGAAGTTATAATCAATTGAATTTTTGATATTTTTATTAAAAATGATTTTTATTAAAAATGATTATTATTATCGTTGTTTTTATCGTCGTTCTAGTTTTATCTTATTATTATGATTATTATCTTTATCAATAAAAGGGATTTATCATTAAAAATTGTTATTTTTTTTATTATTACTATCGTTATTATCGTTAAAGTTATAATTAGTATTATTATTATTATCCAATTATTATTATTATTATTATTATTATTATTATTATTATTATTATTATTATTATTATTATTATTATTATTATTATCATTATTAATATATATATTATTATTTAAAAATGGTTATTGTTATTGTTATTATTATTATTACTATATTATCATTAAGATAATTATTAGTATTATCGATAATAATGTTATAGTAACTATCATTATTAATATTAGTGTAATTAAAACAAATATTTGTAACACCTAATTATTTTGATTACTATTACTATCATTATTATGAACACGATATAAAAGACGATTAAAAGCTATTAAACGAGACGATTAGGAAATAATGAGTAAGAGTATCATGATGAAATTAAAATATTATAAGATATTGATTTAGATAAAATTATCGTTCTTATTATTTTTATCATTACTATTATTATTAAAAGTATCGTTAGTATTAAAACTATCATTTTAACGAAAATTATTATTTTAATAGAAATGTCATTGTTACTATAAAATATCATTATTATTATTATTATTTTAAATAGAATTATTATTTTAAAGATAATATTAAAAATTATCGTAAATATTAAAGTTATCATAATTAGAATTATCGTTTTATCATAATGTCATCTTAGTAATTATAAATATTGATATTTTTATAATAATAATTATTATTACAAAATAATACAACTTTTACTTACTATCATTATAGATATTATTTTATCAAATAAATATGTGATACAAACATATTTTACTACGTGTAATATTTACTTTAATAATACCTATCATATTATCTTTATGATATTAAATAAACCCTATAAATTTTATTACTTAATATATATATATATAAGTATATTTTATTATATTAATTTAATATAAAATTTTATTTATTAATAAATAAATTATATTATTTACTCTAATAAATCTTTTAAAAATATTTAAAAATATAAAACGACGATATTTAAACTATATATTAATCATGTATAGATTTTTGGAAATTATTTTGAGTCAAATTTACTTTTGTTGACTTTTGCATATTAGTCTCGAGCATTAGGATTGTGGTACACTATGACTTGACCTAATTTGTTAGACAAATATTGACCAACACATAAATATATATAATTAATTTAGGTTCGTGAATCCGAGGCCAACCTTGCACTTGTTCAATGACGTTATATGTATTTTTACTGCGAAATACAGTGTGGTGAGTTTCATTTGCCTTTTTACCCTTTATATTTTTGGGACTGAGAATACATGCGCTTTTATAAATGTTTGATGAAATAGACACAAGTAATTGAAACTACATTCTATGGTTGAATTATCGAAATCGAATATGCCCCTTTTTATTAAAGTCTGGTAATCTAAGAATTGGGGAACAGACACCCTAATTGACGCGAATCCTAAAGATAGATCTATTGGGCCTAACAAACCCCATCCAAAGTACCGGATGCTTTAGTACTTCGAAATTTATATCATGTCCGAAGGAGGATCCCGGAATGATAGGGGATATTCTTATATGTATCTAGTTAATGTCGGTTACCAGGTGTTCACCATATGAATGATTATTTTTGTCTCTATGCATGGGACGTATATTTATGAGAACTGGAAATGAAATTCTTGTGGTCTATTAAATGATGGAAATAAATGATTATGATAAACTAATGAACTCACCAACCTTTTGGTTGACACTTTAAAGCATGTTTATTCTCAGGTGTTAAAGAAATCTTCCACTGTGCATTTGCTCATTTTTAAGATATTACTTGGAGTCTTTCATAGCATATTTCGAAGAACGTTGCATTCGAGTCATTGATGTGATGACCCGGGAATTTCCGACCAAATTTAAACTTAATCTTATATGATTTCAACACGATAAGAAAAGTCTATTAAACCGAGTCTCAAAAGTTTTGAACTGTTTCATGAAATCATTTGACTTTGACCAATCTCGACGATTCACGAACAACTGTTTGTAAATAAATATGTATATATGATATTTGATATGTATAATTGTTATATTGTTATTATTAGTATTATAATTAGTATTATTATTACTATAGCTATTATTACCATTATCCATAATGATAATAATATTACTGTTATTACTAATATAGTATTTTAAATTTTATTATTACTATAAATATTTATCAATTGTTAATAGGAAATAAATATAAAAGATAAATGCTGATAAGGGTATACAAAAATCAGATATATATATATATATATACATATATATATATATATATATATATATATATATATATATATATATATATATATATATATATATATATATATATATATATATATATATATATATATAAATTCAGATATCAGATATATACCTCGTCATATACAGATACAAATACAGTTATATATCTATGCAATTATATATAAAGTTAATTATATGTATATAAATACTTTTGATTAATATCAAATTCAAATAAAAATATTAAATATGAATATAATTTATAAACAGGAACCGTAAAATCTGATTTGGAATCAGAATAGATTTCAAGTTGCTTTCAACCTGTTGATAATTGGTACTACACAATCTCTAATTATGTTTGATGACAAAACGAATCTGAATGCCAGCTAAATTAGTTATACATCTATTTCAACTTTTAATTTTTTTAACCTCTTCTTCATGTCTCTGTATGGAATGACGATTACCCATCTGCATCTAATAATAGAATGGTTAGGTAATATTGATTACCTCATTCAGTATTTTTTTTTATATTTCCTTTATCAATTAAAATCCACCACCACCATTATCCTCGTCTTATTTGTTTTCTGTTTTACTTCAATAACAACCTCAAACTACCATCTTGTTAAACCTATGTACAACCAATACATCAAACCATCCTATTTATTAAACGTCCCTACTACTACTCGTTACCGTTTGATCTCTACTACCCAAATTAAGTGAGGTTCGATTAAAACCCAAGAACACTCATATGATTTAATAATGTTCCTGCTCTAATCAACGAAACCATCATTACTTACAAAGTACTACCGCCATCATCAATCTATCACCACTTAATCATCACCATTAATAAGTACCACATAAACCAAGACAATAAATCACGACCACCCCCTGCTAACGCGTTTCTGTTGCAACCCAAACCCACCTTTCTCACCTTCGAAGCCTCACTGGCTCAACCACCTGTTTCACTGTGTGGTCGTAGACCCATTAACCACCTTCACATTAACACCACCATCACATACATGACCTCCTTGATGCTACAACCTGTTAACCGCCACCTCCCAACACCATTGAAACCATATTGCTGCAGTTGCATGGCTTTTTTTTTTTTTTTTTGATTCATGTGATCATGAATAATGAAACTAACAAGGAAGATTGAAGTAAAGTAAATGTTGGATGGGGTGGCTTTTATGAGTAATAGAAGAGGAATGGGAGTCATGAAAGGGACGTATCGTTGGATTCCAATATTCCACAGATAATCTATTGATATTAAATCAATCGATGCTCAAGGTTAGACCAGCACACACACATCCATCAAACATGCAACAATATACAATACAATTAGTGCTTTTCTCTTTTTGACCAACAAACACCAATCAAAGATGAACCCCACTAGTTAATAATGGTATATTACTAGTTGCTCTATTTTATTTATTACATGATCAATTCATTCATCAATTTGGGGTCGAATAAATTATGTAAGGGGACAACCTAACCACTATGGCCGACACAAGCATGATTAATAACCACTTGCTGTACCACGTTTTTTTTTGTTCGTACTCACCCACCGAAAAACCCACTATAGTGTAGTTGGGCCGTATACTTCTAGATTGGGATCCCATTTTCTTTTCTGTTAAACCATCGTGATATTCTTTTCCTCTTCTTGTCTTGTTCGCTGTTGCACAACAGCTCCTGCTTCTGTTTAAACTATAAACGAAAACCATGGTTTTATAGAGGTGGTATACATTTAAGTGATGACGATACATGATGGTAACTGAAACTTTGATGATGTTAATGGAATAAGTATGATGATGGTATACAGATGATGATGTTATGATCGTAATATTGATAAGTATGATGATGTTGTGTAGTCATGATGAAGTGGAATGATGACCTATGATTGAACGACTGCTTTATGTTTTCTGTTTTCTATTCGAATAAAAACCACATATACTTTCTCATTCACGAGTCGTATATTGTAACCATGAGATTGGGCTAGGTTAATTAAACTTGTTGGACTTATATTATGTTTTCCATGTTGGGCTGTGTTTGTTGAACTGTTGGGCCAAATTACTATTCATCTTGTTGGGCCGAAACGAAAAATAAATGGGTTATGTATATACGGGTTGATAATAAATCAGAAAAACAGGCGTGGTGTGATGGTTAAGGGTGTTAATGGGTGAGCGAGAGGTCACGAGTTCGAGCCCGGACAGTGGCATTTTATTTTTAAAGCTTATCCCTTCAAAGGTTGTACATTTTTATTATCATTAGTATTGTTACTATTATTACATTTATCAATATGATGATGATTATTATTATTATTATTATTATTATTATTATTATTATTATTATTATTATTATTATCACTATTTTAGTATTACAAATATTATTTTAATAAACAAATGACATATATATATATATATATATATATATATATATATATATATATATATATATATATATATATATATATATATATATATATATATATATATTACATATATATATATATATATATATATATATTTTACATATATATTAGATACTATTTTATTTAATAAAAAGTTATTATAATTAAGTTACAAATAATGTATGAATATATTTTAAATTAAAGCATAAATATATAAATATGAGTTCTAATATATTATTTAATATTTTCAAGTATTAATATATAATATTTATAATAAATAACCTATATTATATCTTAATTAAAATACTTTATAAAGAATCTGTTATATAACTACTAAGCCTCTAAAATATACAAAATAGATATAATTAATTTATTTAGTAATATAACATACAAATTCTTAATACAAGAAGTATACTAATAATATTAATATATAAACTCGTTAATTGTTATTATGTGTTTTAATATATATAAAATTGATATAGGTTCGTGAATTCGAGGCCAATCCTGCATTGTTCAATATCGTCATATGTATTTTTACTACAAAATACAATGTTGTGAGTTCATTTGATTCCCTTTTACTCTTTACATTTTTGGGACTGAGAATACATGCGCTATTTTTACAACTGCTTTATCAAATGCTTTTTGAAATATATTTTGAACTGCGAATACATGAAATGCTTTTATAAATGTTTGACGACATAGACACAAGCAAAACATTCCTCGAATGAATTGTTATGCAGACAGAAGTTCAGCGGATTATTATTGAATTATGTGGACATGATAATTGCCACCATTGAATTATGTGTACATGAAAATTGCCACCATTGAATTATGTGGACATGATAATTGCCACCATTGAATTATGTGGACATGATAATTGCCACCAGTTGATGTGAATGTTATATATCGAGAGAATAATTTTATACACAGGTTATGTGTATGTTATTTTTGTGCACAAGATATGTGTACGGTTACTATGATTTATGAAAATAATTTCGTACATGAGAAAGATGTACTGTATTTAAAAGATATAGTATGTACATTACAGGTGGGTATAGGATTCGGGCCCATTTGTACCATGCAGCATTTAAATTTTGTGGTCTATCAAAATGATGAATTTTATTGTTTTAAGATAAACTTATGAACTCACCAACCTTTTGGTTGACATTTGAAAGCATGTTTATTCTCAGGTATGAAAGAAATCTTTCGCTGTGCATTTGCTCATTTTAAGGACATTACTTGGAGTCGATCATCGCTCTGAGATCAAATGTTGATGACTTCGTCCAGATGGATTAGGACGGGGCATTTCATTTGGTATCAGAGCGGTGGTCTTAGTGAACTAGGTCTGCATTAGTGTGTCTAACTGATAAGTCGATAGGATGCATTAGTGAGTCTGGACTTCGACTGTGTCTGCATGTCAAAAATTTTACTTATCATTTTGTGATGAAAATTATTTGCTTATCATCCTTAAAATCTATACATGTCTTACTGCCTCTATTGCATAGACAGTGTATAGATAAATTCATATCTTAGCGTATCTGTTATTGTTACCTTTGCCTGACAGCTTCTGTAGATTCCTCCGTAACTTATGGGATTTTAGTATTATATACGCATATGTAATTTATGTATTGCAGGGTACTAATCTACACCCTATAATCTATATCTTAACGAAAATCCTTCATCTGGTCGTACGAGGTGAATCCCTCAACCAGTTCGAGTCCCTCGGATTCGATAGCTATTCCGATAATTATTCCGACAGCTATTCCAACATGGATATTCACCTAAGCTCCGAAAGTGGTGTCACCAGAATGAATCAATCAATCAGCCATCCCCAATTCATCTGATGGATTCTTAGTCGACTTAATCAATGGAGGCGCGAAGAAGGCGATCCTTTCCACCAACCAAATTTCCCTCTTGGTGATGAACCTGAAGCACTTACCGGCGAACCTATTCGTAATACCATTTTCTCTCATTTCCAGAGTATCTCGCCATGACTATATCACAAGCCAGATTCTAAACCTTATTCATTCGCTCGTTCTTACCGACAATCATCCCGGAGTAATCGAAGAAGTCAACGAAATTCGCGCTCGAGAAACCAATTTGGAAAACGTGGTGAAAAATCTATCAGCTTCAGCAACAGAACCGGCAACATCAGTACCACCAACAATTCAAGTATCAACATCACATGCCTTAACATCTTATTCTGTACCTCGAGTATAATCATCGTTCTTCATGACGTTCTATATCATTTATCTTCGTACGACATGGCGATTATGTAATCTCTAATGTTTTAGAGATTATATATTCTTGTTCTAACGGTAAATCAAATGAGTTTAATATCATATTAACTCATTAAATCCATGATTACATCTGAAGAAAATAAATATGTATATATGTTTTCATAAAGATTGTAATTAAAAATTCCTTTGTACAAACTGTTAATGGTGAAAATATTTTAACGGGTAGGTAATACCCGAGGAATATTTAGATTTCACATTAATAAGTTACACTGTACATTCTTTCAAATCTGATTCAACAGTCATTTACTATCCTAATTACATCCACCGATGCACGTATCCGTTCACTACAGAATAACCATTTTCATTCAATTTCATATTTGGATTTTGACCTATCAGAATCCGACAAGTGGCATAATAAAGAAAACATTGGACAAAATAAAATTTGTTAGAAACAAACAAATTAACTATGAGAAATTTTGTTAAGAATCCACGCTAACTGTTCCTAGCTAACTATTAATTTTATCGCAATTTATTTATCGCATTTTATTTATCGTAATTTTAATTCTCACAATTTTATTTATCATCATTTAATTTCTGTTATTTACTTTACGCACTTTATTTATCGTCATTTAATTTCTGTTATTTATTTTACGCATTTTAAATATCGGGACACGTATACAAGGTTTTAACTTATCAAATCGACGCATCTATATATATCATTTGGAATAACCATAGACACTCTATATGCAGTAATGATCGAGTTCTCTATACAGGGTTGAGGTTGATTCTACAATAATATATATAGTTTGAGTTGTGATCGAGTCTGAGACGTATACGGTTCACGACACGTATTAATTAATTCGAATATTATATATTAAACTATATATGAATTATTGGACTTTCAACTGTGGACTATCGACTGTGGACTAATAACATTGGACAATTAAAATGAATTAAAATATTGATTATAACATATGAAACTAAACAATTCTTCAAGTTTGCAACTTGATTTCATCTTAAACCTTATTTGTATCTTGACGATTACAATCCACGTTCAAACCTTTCATGATTCCTGGAAACACCTCAACCGAGAGGATGAACCAACTGCACTCCATCTACGAAAGGAAAGATTTATGCATATAGTTATGCACCTGAAAAACTCTCAGAAACTGAGCAAATGTTTAAAACATAGCTATGCTAATTCCTTAGTGTTATTATTACCCAAAATAACTTTGCAATCCCTTTCCAAATTAGCAAATTTTGTCACAGCTCCAGCAAGTCAACTTTGACTTTTCGTTCGAAACAACCTCATTATAACCTTGATTTACATGTGTGCTCTTTTATTGTTACAGGGGAACCTTTTATTATATTCCACCATATTACCAGCAGGTGTACCAACAACCTCGTCGCTCCTTGGGTTAAATCTCTCCGACAAATCACTAAATTTATCTATTGAAGTCTCATCATGTACTCATCCGCATCTTGTAACAAGAATTGCCATACCAATTACCGGGAAATAGCAAATCTGTATTGTGAGGCTCGCAACATTTTCACATCAACAGTTATATGTAAACATATAACATTTATCTCTTAGAATTATGATCTTTCATCTGAAATCCTGAAAAAGCACTCAGACTACAAATCAAATACTCTGAATGTTGAAAAAGCTGAATGAAGCAGCAGAAAACGTAGACAACCGTAAACGACCTTAATCGTCGGAAGTTGATGATAAAGTATTGTAGGTTGGCAAAGCTCAGAAAAAGTTTGAAACTGAAAAAGAAAAAAAAAATGATTGAGCAAACTATGAAGGAAGCCGTGGACAAATCACAAAGAATAAGTTTGACTTCAAAGAATCTAAATGATTCAGTACCTGCTGAAGTCATTAACGAATACCTTGCTTCTGACTCTAAACTCTTGCGGATAAATTTCTTCACCATCCATCGATATTTGAAATTCTAAGATATCATCGTATCTTTCATTATAAATATCCTCCATATTTCTGAAGATATTTTTATAACTATTCTTATCTGAAATCATTAATCTCTTCGTGCTATCAGTGTTACATCATATAGAAACTGATTAGTTTCTATATTCTGTAAACTTCCGAGCTTAAAATATGAATGTTATTGAAGTAATGTTGGGAACTGATGCGTGAGTTAGTATGATATAATGACACTTGATCAACATGATTATATTATAGTAAGTCATGCTGAGTTTCTAAATGGAACATGATGATTCACAGATTATAACGTCATCATGTGTCATGTTACATAAGTCTTTCATTCTGATTAACTTCTGAACATATCAAGAAACTATATTCTTGATAGTTCTATTCTCAGTGATTCAGGTAAATTGACAAATCAAATCGTGAGATTACGTTCTTTCTTGTTTAGAACATTAAGTTCATTCGAAACTCCATATTTATGAATTCTGGACCATTACTCGCTTTACTAGAGGTCAAGAAGAGAATAAAAAGAAAAAGAGCTCCAAAATATAAGAGAAAATATAAAGCGCAATAACAACACGGAGATTACAAACCGTGGATATTAATACGGATAGCAATATAAAGACACGGTATAATTAAGAATAGTATCACCCCAAGGTAATAGTAGAAGTAAACAGATCCTTCTGATGGAAGATTGAAAAGAAGGATGACAGAAATGATAATGAGAAAAATATCAAGGATTAGAACTGGATTAAGCATTTTCACAATCTTTTAGATGTAGGAACTAAGAAAGAAAGTATAGAAATGGTGAGAATAATGGAACGGAAGAGCTTAATTTATAGTGGAAATATCAGACAGAGTAATCGAGGCAGATCACCGTATTTAATTATAGAGATCTAAATTTCCTTATTCACCGAAGAATCAAATCTTTTAGATTTCGAAGATTTTCTTTAATCCCTTGAATTTCGGAATTCAATCCAGACAACGTCAGAAGATTAGACACACCTTATTTTTCTAAATTCAACCATGACTCTGTCAAAAGTTAAGATGAATCTTTACTTTCCTATTTCACTCTTTGGTGATAGCTTCATTCGTACTCTTCGAATAATCGAATTATTTTTATCCACAATACTCAATGATGATAAAACTCAATTTATCAACTCATATTCGTCATGAAAACATTTTTATTGTTAGCCATGACCACCTCACTCAAATTTCGGGACGAATTTTCTTTAACGGGTAGGTACTGTGATGACCCGGGAATTTCTGACCAAATTTAAACTTAATCTTATATGATTTCAACACGATAAGAAAAGTCTATTAAACCGAGTCTCAAAAGTTTTGAACTGTTTCATGAAATCATTTGACTTTGACCAATCTCGACGATTCACGAACAACTGTTTGTAAATAAATATGTATATATGATATTTGATATGTATAATTGTTATATTGTTATTATTAGTATTATAATTAGTATTATTATTACTATAGCTATTATTACCATTATCCATAATGATAATAATATTATTGTTATTACTAATATAGTATTTTAAATTTTATTATTACTATAAATATTTATCAATTGTTAATAGGAAATAAATATAAAAGATAAATGCTGATAAGGGTATACAAAAATCAGATATATATATATATATATATATATATATATATATATATATATATATATATAAATTCAGATATCAGATATATACCTCGTCATATACAGATACAAATACAGTTATATATCTATGCAATTATATATAAAGTTAATTATATGTATATAAATACTTTTGATTAATATCAAATTCAAATAAAAATATTAAATATGAATATAATTTATAAACAGCAACCGTAAAATCTGATTTGGAATCAGAATAGATTTCAAGTTGCTTTCAACCTATTGATAATTGGTACTGCACAATCTCTAATTATGTTTGATGACAAAACGAATCTGAATGCCAGCTAAATTAGTTATACATCTATTTCAACTTTTAATTTTTTTAACCTCTTCTTCATGTCTCTGTATGGAATGACGATTACCCATCTGCATCTAATAATAGAATGGTTAGGTAATATTGATTACCTCATTCAGTATTTTTTTTTTATATTTCCTTTATCAATTAAAATCCACCACCACCATTATCCCCGTCTTATTTGTTTTCTGTTTTACTTCAATAACAACCTCAAACTACCATCTTGTTAAACCTATGTACAACCAATACATCACACCATCCTATTTATTAAACGTCCCTACTACTACTCGTTACCGTTTGATCTCTACTACCCAAATTAAGTGAGGTTCGATTAAAACCCAAGAACACTCATATGATTTAATAATGTTCCTGCTCTAATCAACGAAACCATCATTACTTACAAAGTACTACCGCCATCATCAATCTATCACCACTTAATCATCACCATTAATAAGTACCACATAAACCACGACAATAAATCACGACCACCCCCTGCTAACGCGTTTCTGTTGCAACCCAAACCCACCTTTCTCACCTTCGAAGCCTCACTGGCTCAACCACCTGTTTCACTGTGTGGCCGTAGACCCATCAACCACCTTCACATTAACACCACCATCACATACACGACCTCCTTGATGCTACAACCTGTCAACCGCCACCTCCCAACACCATTGAAACCATATTGTTGCAGTTGCATGGCTTTATTTTTTTTTTGATTCATGTGATCATGAATAATGAAACTAACAAGGAAGATTGAAGTAAAGTAAATGTTGGATGGGGTGGCTTTTATGAGTAACAGAAGAGGAATGGGAGTCATGAAAGGGACGTATCGTTGTATTCCAATATTCCACAGATAATCTATTGATATTAAATCAATCGATGCTCAAGGTTAGACCAGCACACACACATCCATCAAACATGCAGCAATATACAATACAATTAGTGCTTTTCTCTTTTTGACCAACAAACACCAATCAAAGATGAACCCCACTAGTTAATAATGGTATATTACTAGTTGCTCTATTTTTTTTATTACATGATCAATTCATTCAGCAATTTGGGGTCGAATAAATTATGTAAGGGGACAACCTAACCACTATGGCCGACACAAGCATGATTAATAACCACTTGCTGTACCACGTTTTTTTTTGTTCGTACTCACCCACCGAAAAACCCACTATAGTGTAGTTGGGCCGTATACTTCTAGATTGGGATGCCATTTTCTTTTCTGTTAAACCATCGTGATATTCTTTTCCTCTTCTTGTCTTGTTCGCTGTTGCACAACAGCTCCTGCTTCTGTTTAAACTATAAACGAAAACCATGGTTTTATAGAGGTGGTATACGTTTAAGTGATGACGATACATGATGGTAACTGAAACTTTGATGATGTTAATGGAATAAGTATGATGATGGTATACAGATGATGATGTTACGATCGTAATATTGATAAGTATGATGATGTTGTGTAGTCATGATGAAGTGGAATGATGACCTGTGATTGAACGACTGCTTTGTGTTTTCTGTTTTCTATTCGAATAAAAACCACATATACTTTCTCATTCACGAGCCGTATATTGTAAACATGAGATTGGGCTAGGTTAATTAAACTTGTTGGACTTATATTATGTTTTCCATGTTGGGCTGTGTTTGTTGAACTGTTGGGCCAAATTACTATTCATCTTGTTGGGCCGAAACGAAAAATAAATGGGTTATGTATATACGGGTTGATAATAAATCAGAAAAACAGGCGTGGTGTGATGGTTAAGGGTGTTAATGGGT
The DNA here is from genome assembly GCF_046630445.1 of Rutidosis leptorrhynchoides. Lineage (NCBI taxonomy): Eukaryota > Viridiplantae > Streptophyta > Magnoliopsida > Asterales > Asteraceae > Rutidosis > Rutidosis leptorrhynchoides. The sequence continues at coordinate 266,561,578 of NC_092337.1, read as the reverse complement.
GAGTGAGATGTTACGAGTTCGAGCCCGGACAGTGGCGTTTTATTTTTAAAGCTCATCCCTTCAAAGGTTGTACATTTTTATTATCATTAGTATTGTTACTATTATTACATTTATCAATATGATTATTATTATTATTATTATTATTATTATTATTATTATTATTATTATTATTATTATTATTATTATTATCACTATTTTAGTATTACAAATATTATTTTAATAAACAAATGACATATATATATATATATATATATATATATATATATATATATATATATATATATATATATATATATTACATATATATTAGATACTATTTTATTTAATAAAAAGTTATTATAATTAAGTTACAAATAATGTATGAATATATTTTAAATTAAAGCATAAATATATAAATATGAGTTCTAATATATTATTTAATATTTTCAAGTATTAATATATAATATTTATAATAAATAACCTATATTATATCTTAATTAAAATACTTTATAAAGAATCTGTTATATAACTACTAAGCCTCTAAAATATACAAAATAGATATAATTAATTTATTTAGTAATATAACATACAAATTCTTAATACAAGAAGTATACTAATAATATTAATATATAAACTCGTTAATTGTTATTATGTGTTTTAATATATATAAAACTGATATAGGTTCGTGAATCCGAGGCCAACCCTGCATTGTTCAATATCGTCATATGTATTTTTACTACAAAATACAATGTTGTGAGTTCATTTGATTCCCTTTTACTCTTTACATTTTTGGGACTGAGAATACATGCGCTATTTTTACAACTACTTTATCAAATGCTTTTTGAAATATATTTTGAACTGCGAATACATGAAATGCTTTTATAAATGTTTGATGAGATAGACACAAGCAAAACATTCCTCGAATGAATTGTTATGCAGACAGAAGTTCTGCGGATTATTATTGAATTATGTGGACATGATAATTACCACCATTGAATTATGTGTACATGAAAATTGCCACCATTGAATTATGTGGACATGATAATTGCCACCATTGAATTATGTGGACATGATAATTGCCACCAGTTGATGTGAATGTTATATATCGAGAGAATAATTTTATACACAGGTTATGTGTATGTTATTTTTGTGCACAAGATATGTGTACGGTTACTATGATTTATGAAAATGGTTTCGTACATGAGAAAGATGTACTGTATTTAAAAGATATAGTATGTACATTACAGGTGGGTATAGGATTCGGGCCCATTTGTACCATGCAGCATTTAAATTTTGTGGTCTATCAAAATGATGAATTTTATTGTTTTAAGATAAACTTATGAACTCACCAACCTTTTGGTTGACATTTGAAAGCATGTTTATTCTCAGGTATGAAAGAAATCTTCAGCTGTGCATTTGCTCATTTTAAGGACATTACTTGGAGTCGATCATCGCTCTGGGATCAAATGTTGATGACTTCGTCCAAATGGATTAGGACGGGGCATTTCAATTGAGTTCATCAAAGATTATTATTAAATAAATTTATAGTTGCATAGTGGATATTATGAAATGGTATGCATGCCTGTCAATTTTTGATGTAAAGAAAGTTTGTCTTTTAAAAACGAATGCAATGTTTGTAAAATGTATCACATAGAGGTCAAATACCTCGCAATGTAATCAACTATTGTGAATCATTTATAATGTATATGAACGGGTCCTTTCATTGCAGGCAGTGAATTCTTTGTAGGTGCATCCTACACGATTTCTTGCGCCGTTAGCTGCATTGCTAGATTCAGAGTTATTGTTGGTATGTAGCGCAACTTGTACTGCAGCTATGTTTGCAGCAAGAAAAGTACGAAATTCCTCTTCGCTCATATTCATGGTTTGTAGAGTAGTCGGTGCCATTTCCTTCAAAATACCCAACTGAATCGAGTTAATCATACAGAATATTAAGAGTAGTGAATAGTATTTCTTAGCATAATATGAACTTATTTATAAAAGCTTTTTCTTCATATTAGCGTTTTATAAGTTTAAATTCGGGTACTACCTACCCGTTAAGTTCATACTTAGTAGCTAATATACAATTCAACTATTACAATTCCATATGAAAAATTGATTATAATAATATATCACATACAAATATTTTTCAAACTTACAACTTCGCTATATTACATATAACATGAAATATATTACACTTTGATACATGACAATTTTGAAGATAAATCTAGTTAATACGCAAGTTGTTTAGCAAAGGAAATAAAGACACGTAATTCATAAGTCCAGAAACAAGTCATGCATTCTGGTTTTACTAAGACGACTTCCCATCCTTGGTCTTGTGGAAAATAACCGTTATGACCATTGGCTAGGAAGCATGTTGTAATGTAGTCAAAAGGACGAGGGTTTCGTAATGTCCAACAGCCCCGTAATAATCTATAAACCTTGTTTCTCACCCCAACTACTGAATCCGTCACTTATGGAAAGGTTTTATTTAAAAGTTGTAACCCGATATTCTTTTTCTCACTTTGGTAAGAAGCGAACATCACTAATCCGTAAGTATAACATGCTTCTTTATGTTGCATGTTAGAAGCTCTTTCTAACTCGCGAAATCCTATGTTGGGATATGTTGAGTCAAAATAGGTTCTTAACCCGTAGCGTAAAATTGCATTTGGGTTTCCCGCATTTAATGCTTTAAAGAAAACACGGCGTAACATACGGTCTCCCCAATGTGATATACCCCACCTATCAAAGGAAAGCCTTTTATAAACTAAGGCATTTCTGGAAAGTCTTTCAAATATTTGACAATAAAATTTCGCCATAACTAAATGTGCTGATGAACTCTGACCGACTCTAGACAAGATTTCCTCAATCATATCCTCTGGTAGGTCTTCTAAAATATTCGGTTGTCTACCCTTAACGTCCATTTTGTTTTTATACTGTAAAATAGACAAGGATTAGATTCATAAAAGATAATTAACAAACAATACAAGCAATTTTTACATAGAACATAAAAGTACAAGCACACTATAATACATATAATACACAACATGATTACAACTCCCTAATCTGAATCACTGGTTTCTTCTTCTTCGGATTTGGTTCGCTTTTCTAATTTTCCAGGGATATATGGTGTTCCTCTAATGCGAGGCGTCGTTTTCCACAATGGTTTAGAAAAACCTGGTGGTTTAGAGGTTTCCGGGTTATTGTTACACTTTAGGAAATACGGATGTTGCCGATACATATAAAGCTCATCAGGGTTGGAATCGGGTTTCTCTATTTTTATACCTTTTCCCTTATTATTTTTTTTTTGCAATATTAAATTGGCTCGAAGTGATTTCTATAACATCATTGTAATCCTCATCGGGATCCGATTCATCAGAAAATTGGTAATCTTCCCAATATTTTGCTTCCTCGGCAGAAACACCATTGACCATTTTTAACTTTGGTCCGTTGGTTGAGGATTTTCTTTTATTTAAACGATTTACTGTAGGTATCACTAATTCTTCCTTCGGAACCTCTTCTTCTTCTGGTTCTTCCTCTTCTGATTCATCCTCTTCTGGTTCTTCTTCTTCCGGTTCCTCCTCTTCCGGTTCCTCTTCGAGAATTTGTGAATCTTCCCAAAATATATTTGACTTTTCATTATTATTAGGTGAATCAATGGGATTTGTACTAGAGGTAGACATCTATCACACAATATCAAACACATTAAGAGGTTAATATATCACATAATATTTACATGTTAATAATATATAGTTTCCAACAAAAGTGTTAAGCAATCGTTTTTTTAAAGAAAACACGGTCGAAGTCCAGACTCACTAATGTATCCTAACAAACTCGATAAGACACACTAATGCAAATTTATGGTTCTCTAAGACCAACGCTCGGATACCAACTGAAATGTCCCGTTCATATTGATTATAAACGTTCCATATTAATTGATTTCGTCGCGAGATTTTGACCTCTATATGAGACGTTTTTCAAAGACTACATTCATTTTTTAAAACAAGCATAACCTTTATTTTATCGATAAAGGTTTAAAAAGCATTACGTAGATTATCAAATAATGATAATCTAAAATATACTATTTACACACGACCATTACATAATGGTTTACAATAAGAATATATTACATCAAAAATAAGTTTCTTGAATGCAGTTTTTACACAATATCATACAAGCATGGACTCCAAATCTTGTCCTTATTTTAGTATGCAACAGCGGAAGCTCTTAATAATCACCTGAGAATAAACATGCTCAAAACGTCAACAAAAATGTTGGTGAGTTATAGGTTTAACCTATATATTTATCAAATCGCAATAATAGACCACAAGATTTCATATTTCAATATACATCCCATACATAGAGATAAAAATCATTCATATGGTGAACACTTGGTAACCGACATTAACAAGATGCATATAAGAATATCCCCTATCATTCCGGGAAATCCTTCGGACATGATATAAACGAATTCGAAGTACTAAAGAATTCGGTACTTTTGATGGGGTTCTTTAGGCCCAATAGATCTATCTTTAGGATTCGCGTCAATTAGTAGATCGGTTTACTAATACTTAGGCTACCAAGCAAAAGGGGCATATTCAGCTTCGATCATTCACCCATATAATGTAGTTTTATTTACTTGTGTCTATTTTGTAAAACATTTATAAAACTGCATGTATTCTCATCCCAAAATATTAGATTTTAAAAGTGGGACTATAACTCACTTTCACAGATTTTTACTTCGTCGGGAAGTAAGACTTGGCCAATGGTCGATTCACGAATCTATACAAATATGTACATATATATCAAAGTATGTTCAAAATATATTTACAACATTTTTTAATACGTTTTAATGTTTTAAGCTTATTAAGTCAGCTGTCATCGTTAATAACCTACAACTAGTTGTCCATAGTTAGATGTACAGAAATAAATAAATATAAATTATCTTGGATCAATCCACGACCTAGTGTATACAAGCCTCAGGCTAGATCACAACTCAAACTATATATATTATTTTGGAATCAACCTCAACCCTGTATAGCTAACTCCAACATTACTGCATATAGAGTGTCTACGGTTGTTCCAAAATATATTATATAGATGGATCGATATGATATGTCAAAACATTGTATACGTGTCTATGTTATCCCAAGATTACATAATATATCTTAGAATACATGAATAATACAATATAAGTTTGTTAAGTTATGATTTGTATAGAATTGTTACAATATTTTCCGTAGCTACAACAATCAAAAAATATCCAATCTTGTTTTACCCATAACTTCTTCGTTTTAAATACGTTTTGAGTGAATCAAATTGCTATGGTTTCATATTAAACACTATTTTATGAATCTATACAGAAAAAGTATAGGTTTATAGTCATAAATATAAGTTACAAGTCATTTATGTAAGAGGTAGTCATTTCAGTCGAAAGAACGACGTCTTGATGACCATTTTGAAAAACATACTTTCACTTTGAGTTTAACCACGATTTTTGGATATAGTTTCACGTTCATAAGAAAGATCATTTTACCAGAAGAAGAAATTTTAAATCAAAGTTTATCATAGTTTTTAATTATCAAACCCAAAACAGCCCGCGATGTTACTACGACGGCGTATGTCCGGTTTTACGGTGTTTTTCGTGTTTCCAGGTTTTAAATCATTAAGTTAGCATATCATATAGATATAGAACATGTGTTTAGTTGATTTTAAAAGTCAAGTTAGATGGATTAACTTTATTTGCGAACAAGTTTAGAATTAACTAAACTATGTTCTAGTGATTACAAGTTTAAACCTTCGAATAAGATAGTTTTATATATCTGAATTGAATGTTGTTATGAACATAATTACTACCTCAAGTTTAGTAGGAAAACCTACTGGAAGTGACAAGAAATGATATAGCTTCAAAGGATCTTGGATGGCTTGAAAGTTCTTGAAGTAGGATCATGACACAAAAACAAGTTCAAGTAAGATTTTTACTTGAATTAAGATAGCTTATAGTTATAGAAATTGAATCAAAGTTTGAATATGAATATTAACTTGAATAAGAAAGATAACCTACTGTAAATAACAAAGGTTTCTTGATCTTAGATGATTACTTAGAATGGATTAGAAAGCTTGGATGTAAACTAGTAAACTTGAAAAGATTTTCGAAGTGTTCTTGAAGTTTTCTTCCTAAGATGATTATAGCTTGATTCTTGAAGTAATTTTTGATGAAGATGATGATTAGCTACTGGAAAAATTCATTCATAAGTGTGTGTGTGTGTGTGTGTGTGTGTGTGTGTGTGTTGAGAGAGAATTAGAAAGAGAATTGGAAGTGAAATGGAGTGAATGATGAGTGGTAAGTGGTGAGTGGTGAGTCGGGTTAAAAGGAGTTCTAGTTAGTTGACTAGTTCATGGTAGAAGTTAAAATTGATTAGTCATACATGACATAATCAAGAGTGGAATCCCATGCTAGTTCCTATTGGTATATACCCACAGTAAGTACGTCTAGAAGCTGTGTATAATACGGGTATTACAAAAATGCTTACAATTACATTTCCATTCATTTTCATCAACAATTCTACTCGTAGTCATTTAGTATTCGTACCTGTATTATACACAGCTTCTAGACGTACTTACTATGAGTATATACCAATAGGAACTAGCATGGGATTTCACTATTGATTATGTCATTCATGACTAATCAAATTTAACTTCTACCATGAACTAGTCAACTAACTAGAGCTCTTTTTAACCCCACTCACCACTCATCATTCACCACTCACCAATCAATCCATTTCACTTCCAATTCTCTTTCTAATTCTCTCTAAACACACACACACTCTTAGAAATGAAATTTCCAGTAAACTAATCATCATCTTCATCAAAAATTACTTCAAGAATCAAGCTATAATCATCATAGGAAGAACACTTCAAGAACACTTCGAAAATCCTTTCAAGTTTGCTAGTTTACTTTCAATCTTGCAAATCCATTCCAAGTAACCATCTAAGATCAAGAAACCTTTGTTAATTATAGTACGTTATCTTTCTTATTCAAGGTAATAATCATATCCAAACTTTGATTCGATTTCTATAACTATAAACTATCTTAATTCAAGTGATAATCTTACTTGAACTTGTTTTCGTGTCATGAGTCTACTTCAAGAACTTTCAAGCCATCCAAGAATCCTTTGAAGCAAGATCAATTTTTGTCACTTCCAGTAGGTTTACCTACTAAAATTGAGGTAGTAATGATGTTCATAACATCATTCGATTCATATATATATATATATATATATATATATATATATATATATATATATATATATATATATATATATATATATATATATATATATAACTATCTTATTCGAAGATTTAAACTTGTAATCACTAGAACATAGTTTAGTATATTCTAAAATTGTTCGCAAACAAAGTTAATACTTCTAACTTAACTTTTAAAATCAACTAAACACATGTTCTATATCTATATGATATGCTAACTTAATGATTTAAAACCTGGAAACACGAAGAACACCGTAAAACCGGATATACGCCGTCGTTGTAAAATCGGGGGCTGTTTTGGTTTGGATAATTAAAAACTATGATAAACTTTGATTTAAAAGCTATTCTTCTGAGAAAATTATTTTTATTATGAACATGAAACTATATCCAAAAATCATGGTTAAACTCAAAGTGGAAGTATGTTTTCCAAAATGGTCACCTAGACGTCGTTCTTTCGACTGAAATGACGACCTTTATAAAAATGACTTGTAACCTGTATTTCTGACTATAAACTTATACTTTTTCTGTTTAGATTCATAAACTTAAGTTCAATATGAAACCATAACAACTTTAATCACTCAAAACGGATTTAAAACGAAGAAGTTATGGGTAAAACAAGATTGGATAATTTTATTTGTTGTAGCTACGTGAAATTTGTAACAAATCTATACAAATCATAATTTAACCAACTTATATTGTATTATACATGTATTCTAACATATATTATGTAATCTTGGGATACCATAGACACGTATATAATGTTTTGACATATCATATCGACCCATCTATATATATTATTTGGAACAACCATAGACACTCTATATGCAGTAATGTTTGAGTTTGCTATACAGGGTTGAGGTTGATTCTAAAATAATATATATACTTTGAGTTGTGATCGAGTCTGAGACTTATAGACACTGGGTCGTGGATTGATTCGATAATATATATATTGATTTATTTCTGTACATCTAACTGTGGACAACTAGTTGTAGGTTACTAACGAGGACTACTGACTTAATAAACTTAAATCATTAAAACGTAATAAAAATGTTGTGAATGTATTTTGATCATACTTTAATATATATATATGTACATATTTGTTATAGGTTCGTGAATCGACCCGTGGCCAAGTCTTATTTTCCGACGAAGTGAAAATCTGTGAAAATGAGTTATAGTCCCATTTTTACTATCTAATATTTTTGGGATGAGAATACATGCAGTTTTGAAAATGATTTACAAAATAGACACAAGTATTGAAACTACATTTTATGTTGAATCGTTATACCGGATATCGCCCTTGTTGAACTTGGTAGCCTAAGAATTGGTGTTTATTATAATTGCCACCAATTGACGCGAATCCTAAAGATAGATCTATGGGCTTTGACACGCCCCAGTCAGAGAATTTGAACTGCTTTAGTACTTCGATATTTATATATGGGGATATTCTAGATGCATTTGTTAATGTCGGTTACCAGGTGTTCAACCATATGAATGATTTTTATGCAGATTGCATGTTATTGAAAGATGAAATATTGTGGTCTATTATTACAATTTGATATATAGGTTTAACCTATAACTCACCAACATTTTTGTTGACGTTTAAAGCATGTTTATTCTCAGGTGATTATTAAGAGCTTCCGCTGTTGCATGCTAATTTATGGACAAGAGTTAGAGTCAGCATGCTTGTATAATATTGTTTAAAAACTGCATTCGAAGACATATATATTGTTGTGTAATATTATTGTAAACCATTATGTAATGGTCGTGTGAAAACGCTATATTTTAGATTATCATTATTTGATAATCGTCGTAATATTTTAAAGGATATGGTATGTTTTAAAAATCGAATGCAGTCTTTGAAAAGCGTCTCATATAGAGGTCAATGCCTCACAACAAAATCAATTAATATGGAATGTTTATAATCGATATGAACGGGATGTATTGAATATCTGGTTTTATGGGCTTCCTTAAGTACCATTTCTCTCACATTTCCAAACTTTGGTACCCAAATTCTTTCAACCCTATATCGAGTTCCGTCTTCCCGAATATTAAGATGTTTCTCCGATCCTTTGGGTATTTCATTCTTCAATTTTCCTTCTTTTAAAACTCCTTGTTGCGCCTCCTTTATTTGAGTAGTCAGGTTAGTACGAATAATTATATTCATAGCTTTTACCCGTATAGGTTCCCTGTCCTTTTTACTCAAAGCGTCTGCTACCACATTCGCCTTCCCCGAGTGGTAACGAATCTCAAAGTCATAATCATTCAATAATTCAATCCACCTACGTTGCCTCATGTTCAGTTGTTTCTGATCAAATATATGATGGAGACTTTTGTGATCGGTATATATATGATACTTTTGACCCCATATAAGTGTGATGACCCGGAAATTTCTAACCAAATTTAAACTTTAATCTTTATATGAAATCGACACGATAAGCAAAGTCTGTAATGTTGAAGTCTTAAAAACTTTGAACTGTGTTCATATATATACATTTGACCTTTGACCATTCTCGACGATTCACGAACAATTTTTTGAAAATAAATACATATACATAAAAATAAATATAAGAGTATATATAATATTTGAGTAATAAAATTCACATTAATTAATCAAAATTAAAAAGTAAACTAATAAACAAAATAGGTAAGTTAACAATAAAATAAATATATATATAATTTATATTAATAAATATTTGTATATGTATAAAATATATAAATATTAAATAAATGTTATCACATGATACAATATTACATAATTATTAAACTGTAATATTAATGTATTACAAATTGAATTATAGTTGTCATATTATTATTAATATTAGTATTAGAATTATAATATGAAATTTGTTATATGTAATTGTTATATTATTATTACTCTTAGTATTAATATTAATAGGAATATTAATATCATTATATTTTTATATAAATTATATATAATTGATATATATATTTAATTTGTTATATCATTATTATTATAAATGATAGAAAAATTATGATTATGATTATTCTTAATATTGTTACAAAAATTATTATTTCCAATTTCAGTAAAATCTTTATTTTTGTGATTTATTATTGTTACTCAAAATATTATTGGTATTATTGTCAATTATTATTATTAATAGAATTATTATCATTATTAATATATTTATATTTAATATTAACAATAAATCATATCAAGAGAATCTGCTTAAATCACTATCAAACTATTTTAGGATTTTGTTTCTGTCTGTAGAAATCGAACTCAATCACAGGTAATTACAAAATCTGTTAGGAATCGTTCTCAGAATTATTTTTATATTAATTTATTCCCTATCTGCTTTATTTTGATTTTTGTTTGATAATTAAATTCAAATATAGAGTGTCGACTAGTAGAGGGATATAACAAACGATTTGGTCAGTAATATTACTTAATTCATTCTGTACTTCATCATCATTATCAACTAAACTCACTCCAACTTCTGTTTCCACTTCTATCGATCACCATGATGATCAAGCCACTACCCTAAGATCATTATGAACCACCGGTTAAACTAACCATCGACCAACACAACTATCATTAATAACCGATTTATCACCATTTTTCATCACCTTCAACGAACATCATAAACCGACACCTTGTCTACTCGCTATCACTCTCCTCTCTTCACCTCTCTCTTTATCTCTTACTCGAGAGAATCAACACCATTGCTATTTTTTTCTGTTTTTGTTCATCATCGAAACCACCAAAACCAAACCCACTTTGCATCACTTCAACAAGAACACCACGACCACGTTGTTTCAACCACCATCACAACCACAATAACCGATCACCACCTTCAACATGTAAACCACTTTCTAGCACCTTGAGAACCACCTGCTATTTCATTTCTTTCTCTCCCTGATTGACACCCAAACAGACTAAGTGACTGCTGTTGCACTCGATCTATTTTCTGTTCCAAACTGTCGCCACACCAATTAGCCACCTTTATTATTCAAGCAACTATGATAACCCACTTATATATATATATATATATATATATATATATATATATATATATATATATATATATATATATATATATATATATATATATATATATATGTTACAATAGTATTATTGTTATATTTTTTTTCCCTCGTTTGGCATTATTATAGGAAGAGAAAACTAAAACTTCTTTTGGTAGTGGAGAATAAAGTAGATATGAGGGACACTTTAAATCTTCATGGCCAACCAAGTGGGATTACAATTTTTTTTTTATATACTTTCATGATGAAAAGAAGGTGGTGGGAGTGGTTGTATGGGATTCTGCAAATTGCCTTTTCCCTGTTATTTTTTTTTTACTTTCTTTTAAAAACTGAATCGAATAAGTTCTAGTTTTTTTGAATTAGGCTGTCAAATATATTTCGTAAGGTTACTGGACTGATAATTGGGCCGTGTCCCAGCTGGTATTAATGGGCCGATGCTTAGTTCTTCTAATTGGGCCACGTTATAGAGATGATACGGGGTATATAGATATATGTCGTGAATTAAGACAAAAAATATAGCAGCAGAAGAATGGTTGGGTGTTGTGAGTGTTTAACGAGAGGTTGCAAGTTTGAACCTTGTGTGAGGCACATATTTTTTTTTTGAGCCCTTTTCTAAGGTAGTTTTCTATATTTTTTTTTATATTGTTATTATTATCATGTATTAGTAAGTAATATCATTATTATTGAAAATATTATTATTATTAAGTATTATCATGTAGTAATAATATTGTTATTACAAATATTAATATAAGTATTGTCATTATTATAATTGTTATTATTAATAATGCTAAAACAAGTATTAAGTATCATTATTATGACTACTATGATTATTATTATTATGAACACGATAAAATTCATTATTATTATTAGTAACATCTGTATGATTATAGATATTATCATTATTAGCAATATTAGCATAATTATCATTATGAATATTGTTATTATTATCATCATTATGATTATCACTAAAATTATTATTTTGTTTTCATTAAAACTGTTATTATTAATACTATCGGTATTGTCTATAACATTATTATAAAAATAAAATAAAATAAATAATAATTACGTTTATGAAAGTAAAAGTTTTAAAGATATTGTTAAGGTTATAAGTATATTTTAATCATATTAACAATACTTATATAAAAGTTCATATATAACAAGCTAGGTATTCCTATTAAAATACTAATCAAATATATATATATTAATATAACTAAATAAATATTAAATATCTTGAATATATACACAAACTAAATACATATAACATATAAATCAAGATATAATATATACACTTATTTAATTTCAGTTATGTGTATTAATAAATATATAAATGATATAGGTTCGTGAATCCGAGGCCAACCCTATACTTGTTCAATGTCGTCATATGTATTTTTACTACAAAATAAATTAGGTGAGTTTCATTTTCTTTTTACCCTTTACATTTTTGGGCTGAGAATACATGCGCAACTTTTATAACTGTTTTTATGAAATAAACACAAGTACCTTAACTGCATTCTATGATAGAATTATCTGGGATTGGGGTTGATTATTATGACCCGCATTAGCCCCCGGTTTCCGTTAGAGCGTATGAGCTCCCGAGCCGGGTGGATGGTTTATTATTTATGATATTTTGGCACCGGTTGTCCTATATTTTATAAACATGTGTTCATTCGTGGGGTGTAAAGACCAGCACAGAGGTTCTATATTTTGAAGGCACATGTATTCAGCCGTGGGGTGAAAGACCGGCACAGATGGTTACTATTATATTTTGAATCCTCACCAGGTGTTCTTCATATGAAAGATATTTTTTTGTGCAGTTAGAATGGCACTTCTGCACGTTTTATAATATTTAAAAATCTTGTGGTCTATTAAAATGATGAAAATGAAATGATTACTATAAACTAATGAACTCACCAACCTTTTGGTTGACACTTTTAAACATGTTTTTTCTCAGGTTTGAAAGAAATCTTTCGCTGTGCATTAGCTCGTTTTAAAGATATTACTCGGAGTCATTCATGATATATTTCAAAAGACGTTGCATTCGAGTCGTTGAAGTTCATTAGAGATTACTATTATGTGAATGACAGATTAGGTCATTTATAGTTTGGATATTATGAAATGGTATGCATACATGCCAACTTTCAATGAAATGAAAGATTGTCTTTTAAAAACGAATGCAATGTTTATAAAATGTATCATTTAGAGGTCAAGTACCTCGCGATGTAATCAACTATTATGAATCGTTTATAATCAATATGGACTTCGTCCGGATGAATTGGGACGGGGCGTTTCAGTTGGTATCAGAGCGGTGGTCGTAGCGAACCAGGTCGACATTAGTGTGTCTAACTAGGAGTTGTTAGAATGAATTAGTGAAGTCTGGACTTCGACTTAGTAGTTGTTAGGTTATATTAATGAGTCTGGACTTGAACTTGGTCCGCATGTCAAAAGTTTTGCTTATCATTCTTGTCAAAAATTATCTGCTTACCATCTTTAGTATAGACAGATCTTACTGCATTGATTGCATGAATAGTGTATAGACAAAATTCATATCTTAGCGTATCTGCTAATTCATATCTTAGCGTATCTGCTAATTCATATCTTAGCGTAACTGTTACCATAAACTATGCCTGATATATTTCGTAAATTCCTCCATAATCTACGAAATCTTTTGTTCTATATACATAGTTATTCTATGTAATTAGAATATCATCCGATATCCGAAAATCATTTAATATCGAAAACTCCTTTATTCAATCTTACGCAATGGAACTCATAACTAGTTCAAGTCCCTCAGATTTCTATATGAAGTCCCACTCCAGCTCCGAAAGCAGCGGCACCAGAATGAATCAACCAATCAGCCACCCCCAATTCATCTGATGGGTTCGTAGTCTACTCAATCATTGGAGACGAGAAGAATGCAATCCTTTCCACCAACCAAATTCACCTTTTGGAGAAGAACTTGAAACACTTACCGGTGAACCTATTAGAAACACCATTTTCACCCTCATTACCCGAATATCTCGCCATGATTATATACTATCTCAAATTCAAAACCTTATACATCCACTCGTTCAGACCAACAATCATCCCGGAGTAATAAGTTAACGAGCTTCGCACCCGAGTTGTAGCCTTGAAAAGTATGGTGCAAAATGTACCAGCTTCAGCAACATCAACAGTACCACTATCACCAACAACAACATCCACATCCCAAGCCTCAATTTCACAAACTGTCCCACGAACATCAACATCATACGCACCATAGATACCAAGGAGTATCAACAGCAATGAACGATGAAGTATTGATCCATAACTTCATTAATATTCTGCGAAGAATATGTGGATCCTAATAATTAACGATGAAGTATTGATCCATAACTTCATCAATATTCTACGAAGAATATGTGGATCCTAATAGTTTTAGAGATTACTTATTTTAGCCCAAATCAAAAATCAAATGAGTCTAATATTATATTGACTCATTAAATCCATAATTTCATCTGAAGAAAAAATATATATATATATATGTTTTCATAAAGATTGTAATTAAAAATTCTTTCGTACAAACTGTTAATGATGAAAATATTTTAACGGGTAGGTAATACCCGAGGAATATTTAAGATTTCACATTAATAAGTTATATTGTACATTCTTCAAATCTTATTCAACAGTCATTTCCTATCCTACTTACATCCATAGATAAATGAATCCGTTCACCACAGAATAACCATTTCCATTCAAATTTCATATTTGGATTTTGACCTATCAAAATCCAACAAGTGGCATAATGAAGAAAACTTTTGACGGAATAAAATTTGTTAGAAACAAACAAATTAACTATGAGAAATTTTGGTAAGAATCCACGCTAACAAAATCCTAGCTAACTATTCCTAGCTAACTGTGGACCAATCAACTGAGGACTACCAACAGTGGATAATTAAAATGAATTAAAATATTGATTATAACATATGAAACTAAACAATTCTTCAAGTTTGTCACTTGATTTCATCTTAAACCTCATTTGTATTTTAACGATTACAATCTGCGTTCAAGCCTTTCGTGATTCTTGAAAAACACTTCAATCAGGAGGATGAACCAACCGCACTTCATCTACGGAAGAAAAGATTTACGCATATAGTTATGCACCTGGAAAAAAAAATTCTCGAAACCTGTATAAACGTTTAACACGTAGCTGTGCTAATTTCTTTAGTGTTATTATTACCAAAAATAACCTTGCAACTCCTATTCGAGATAGCCAGTTTTGTCACAACTCCAGCAAGTCAACTTCGACTTTTCGTTCGAAACAACCATATTATAATCTTGTTATAACTGCGTGCTCTTTTATTGTTACCGGAGAACCTTTTATATTCCACCATATTACCATCAGCGTTTAATCATCTAAAAACACAATTCTCCTGAAACCACCTCGGATTGATAACCGACGATTCAAATATGGCTGCATTAGATGCAGAGGAACAGTAAAATTGTAGATGGCCTAAATAGTCAAGAGTTTGATGATAAAGAATGGAATGTTGGGAACGCTCGATAGAAAAATTTGGTATTGAAAAACGGATTGAGCTAATCGTGAAGGAGACCAAGGACTAATACAAGGACCAAACCCTATATTCAAAGAATCCAGGTAATTCTGGATCCGATGAAATCTTTAGAGAATATCTTGCTCCGAGGTCATGTTAAAATCTTGCGGAATTTTTTTTTTCTTCATCAACCTTCGAACTTAGAAATTCCAAAATATCATCATAAATATCTTCGATATTTCTGAAGATATTTTCATAGCTATTCTTATCTGAAATCATTTATCTCGCCACAATATCTGCATAAAAGAAACTGTGTTAGTTGCTAAATTCTGAAGAATCTAAATTTAAAATATGAATGTTTTGAAGTAGTGTTGGGAACTGATGCATGAGTTAATATAATATAATGACACTTGATCAACGTGATTATATTACAGTAATTCATGTTGAGTTTCTAATGGAACGTGATGATTCACAGAACATACCGTCATCATGTACCATTTACATGACACTTACATTCTAACCAATCTCCAAACATATTAAGAACATATTTTATTGATAGTTCTATCTTTTTCGGAATATTCTGGTAATTTGCCAAATCAAGATCGTGCTATTGCAAATTCTTTCTTAGAACATTAGTCATGTTCAATCAAAATTCAAAAAAAATGAACCTACGAATTTGAGCTGTCTAAATCGCTTTACTTGGAGTCGGGAAGATGAACAAAAACATTAAACCCTGGAATATAATGGAAAATTTAAAGCCCGACAACAACACCTAAATTACAAACCGTGTATATCAATACGTATTGCAACGTAAAGACACGGGAGACTTTAAAACACTATAACCCCAAGGTAATAGTAAAAGTGAATAGATTGTTCTAGCGGAAGATGAAAAAGAAGAATGACAGATATGAAAGTTAATAGTATATCAAGGATCAGGACGGGATGGAGCATATTGACGAATATCTTAAAGTATGAATTGAGGGGGAAAGAATAGAAGGTGTGAGTTGTAAGGAAACGAAGGGGGTGGATTTATAGTAACATATCAGACAAAGCATTCAAAACGGATGATCGCATTTAAAGCGGATCCTAATTTTCTTAATTATCAAAGAACCAAATCTCATCACGAAGATTTTCTCCAAATCCCTTGAACTCCGAAAATCAACCATATCTACATCAAATGATATGACGAAACATTATTTTCTCATTTCACTCTTTTGTGATAACTTCACTTATACTCTTCGCGTAAACAAATTGTTTAATCTATATTACTCAATGATGATAAAACTCTATGTATCAACTCATATTCGTCATGAAAACATTCTTTATAGTTAGTCATGACGACCTCGATCAAATTTCGGGACGAAATTTCTTTAACTGGTAGGTACTGTGATGACCCAAAAATTTCCAAACAAATTTAAACTTTAATCTTTATATGAAATAGACACGATAAGCAAAGTCTGTAATGTTGAAGTCTTAAAAACTTTGAACTGTGTTCATATATATACATTTGACCTTTGACCATTCCCGACGATTCACGAACAATTGTTTGAAAATAAATACATATACATAAAAATAAATATAAGAGTATATATAATATTTGAGTAATAAAATTCACATTAATTAATTGAAACTAAAAAGTAAAGTAATAAACAAAATAGGTAAGCTAACAATAAAATTAATATATATAATTTATATTAATAAATATTTGTATATGAATAAAATATATAAATATTAAATAAATGTTATCACATGATACAATATTACATAATTATTAAACTGTAATATTAATGTATTACAAATTGAATTATAGTTGTCATATTATTATTAATATTAGTATTAGAATTATAATATGAAATTTGGTATATGTAATTGTTATATTATTATTACTCTTAGTATTAATATTAATAGGAATATTAATATCATTATATTTTTATATAAATTATATATAATTGATATATATATTTAATTTGTTATATCATTATTATTATAAATGATAGAAAAATTATGATTATCATTATTCTAAATATTGTTACAAAAATTATTATTTCCAATTTCAGTAAAATCTTTATTTTTGTTATTTATTATTGTTACTCTAAATATTATTGGTATTATTATCAATTATTATTATTAATAGAATTATTATCATTATTAATATATTTATATTTAATATTAAAAATAATATAATAATAAATCATATCAAGAGAATCTGCTTAAATCACTATCAAACTATTTTAGGATTTTGTTTCTGTCTATAGAAATCGAAATCAATCACAGGTAATTACAAAATCTGTTAGGAATCGTTCTCAGAATTATTTTTATATTAATTTATTCCCTATCTGCTTTATTTTGATTTTTGTTTGATAATCAAATTCGAATATAGACTGTCGACTAGTAGAGGGATATAGCAAATGATTTGGTCAATAATATTACTTAATTCATTCTGTACTTCATCATCATTATCAACTAAACTCACTCTAACTTCTGTTTCCACTTCTATCGATCACCATGATGATCAAGCCACCACCCTAAGATCATTATGAACCACCGGTTAAACCAACCATCGACCAACACAACTATCATTAACAACCGATTTATCACCATTTTCATCACCTTCAACGAACATCATAAACCGACACCTTGTCTACTCGCTATCACTCTCCACACTTCACATCTCTCTTTACCTCTTACTCGAGAGAATCAACACCATTGCTATTTTTTCAATTTTTGTTCATCATCGAAACCACCAAAACCAAACCCACTTTGCATCACTTCAACAAGAACACCACGACCACGTTGTTTCAACCACCATCACAACCATAATAACTGATCGCCACCTTCAACATGTAAACCACTTTCTAGCACCTTGAGAACCACCTGCTATTTCGTTTCTTTCTCTCCCTGATCGACACCCAAACAGACTAAGTGACTGCTGTTGCACTCGATCTATTTTCTGTTCCAAACTGTCGCCATACCAATTAGCCACCTTTATTATTCAAGCAACTAAGATAACCCACTTATATATATATATATATATATATATATATATATATATATATATATATATATATATATATATATGTTACGATAGTATTATTGTTATATTTTTTCCCTCGTTCGGCATTATTATAGGAAGAGAAAAATGAAACTTCTTTTGGTAGTGGAGAATAAAGTAGATATGAGGGACACTTTAAATCTTCATGGCCAACCAAGTGGGATTACAAATTTTTTTTTTTATACTTTCATGATGAAAAGAAGGTGGTGGGAGTGGTTGTATGGGATTATGAAAATTGCCTTTTTCCTGTTATTTTTTTCTTTCTTTTAAAAACTGAATCGAATAAGTTCTAGTTCTTTTGAATTAGGCTCTCAAATATATTTCGTAAGGTTACTGGACTGATAATTGGGTCGTGTCCCAGCTGGTATTAATGGGCCAATGCTTAGTTCTTCTAATTGGGCCACGTTATAGAGATGATACGGGGTATATAGATATATGTCGTGTATTAAGATAAAAAATATAGCAGTAGAAGAATGGTTGGGTGTTGTGAGTGTTTAACGAGAGGTTGCGGGTTTGAACCTTGTGTGAGGCACATATTTTTTTTTGGAGCCCTTTTCTAAGGTAGTTTTCTATATTTTTTTTTATATTGTTATTATTATCATGTATTAGTAAGTAATATCATTATTATTGAAAATATTATTATTATTAAGTATTATCATGTAGTAATAATATTGTTATTACAAATATTAATATAAGTATTGTCATTATTATAATTGTTATTATTAATAATGCTAAAACAAGTATTAAGTGAGACGACCCGACCCAATCCATAGGGACGAATACAATAACATATGATAACATTGCGAGGTACTTGACCTCTATATGATACATTTTACAAACGTTGCATTTATTCTTAAAAGGCAAACTATCATTACATCAATATTTGACATTTTCGTCTAACATTTCATAATATCCAAATGACCTAATCTGTCATTTACATATTTATATTCTCTATTGAACTCCAATGACTCGAATGCAACGTCTTTGTATCATGGCTTAAAAAGGTCCCAAGTAGTATCCTTAACATGAGCTAATGCACAGCGGAAGACTTAATTCATACCTGAGAATAACATGCTTTAAAACGTCAACATAAAGTTGGTGAGATATATAGGTTTGATGCTAGCAGCGTTATAACAATGGAACACAAGATTTCGTATATAAACATTTTAATAAAAATATTCTAAGTGGTTGAGCACTTGGTAACCATACTTAACATTTAATCACGTCGCATATTCCCTTTATTATGAAATCTTACTACACCGTACCAAGGTGTAGTCACGAAACGAAGTACTGTGCAACCGTTGAATACTGGTCGTCCAGTCCGGTTGGGGTTGTCAGGCCCGATAGATCTATCAACAGGATTCGCGTTTACAATACCGCTGTAAATATTAGTTACCAAGCTACAGGGAAGTATGCCAGTGGTACAACTCAACGTAGAATATATTTTTCAGTTACTTGTGTCCATAGCGTAAAACATAAAATACATGTATTCTCATCCCGAAATATTTAGAGTTTAAAAGTGGGACTATATACTCACTTTTGTCTTGAAGATATGTAATTTCGACTTGGTCTCCGATTGATATCACGAACCTATCCATATATAATATATCAATACCTTTTCTTTTTAAACAATCGTCACATATATATACTTATAATACTTTTAATAATTCCTTAGTCCGTAGTTAGCAGTCCGATGTTAGTAATTGAATTTTAATGGTTCATATTTAGTTGTTTAATAAACCCCCAATGAAATAAATAAAACCCCCATCGTATATGTATTGGTCGAGATTAATCTTGACCCATGGTACCGTGTTGTCAAATGACGTATTGCGTACATAAAGTACCGGTGTTGTCAAATGACGTGTTGCGTACGTTCATGAGGTCTTATGATTAATCTTCTCGTGTTGTTTACGGGTGGTCCTGAAATATATAAAATTAAATCATGAGTAAATATATATGAAATATCATATTAATTAGGAAAGATATGATTTATTTAATTTTTCTCCAATTATTTTCGTTGTTAAACAAGCTTTGGACACCCGATCTTATTTTAGTCGTAGTTTCTTCGTTACAACTCCGTTTTTGTTGATTCAACTTGCCATCTCCTTGGATCGAGTCAAAATTTAAGAATATGAACTGTAAATACCATGGTTTATATTCGTGATAACAGGTTATAGTCCATACTCTAGGTGAATCTTATGAAAGTAATCATTTTTGTCATAAAAACAACATTTAATGGTCATTTTTCTAAAAATACTTATACTTTGAATTAAACCATGAAATTTTTATGTGTTAACATATTCATAAGAAATATCATTTTTCAAGAACATGAACTTCTAAATCAAAGTTCAAGATGGTTTTTAATTATCCAACCCAAAACAGCCCCCGGTTACACTCCGACGCCGTAGATTCAGTTTTAAGGTGTTCTTTGTAAAAACAAGTTGTATCTTGTTAAGTTAGCATATCATTATGATATATTACAGGTCTTGAAGTGTTTTAAAAGTTAAGTTAGAAGGATCTATTTAGTTTGCGAATAAGTTTGAAATCATTCAAACTATGTTCTAGTTTATAAATTCTTATATAGATAACTATAAACATATGAATTGAACAAGAGTTGAAGTAGAGTTTTTACCTTAAGTTTAAAATGTAAAGTTGCTGGAAAGAAGTAGTAAAATAAATTTGAGAGAGTTCTTGCAAGTGTGTGTGAAAATTGAAAGTAAAATTTGGAAAATGAATGTGTAAAAATGAGTTAAAAATGGTGCTTATTTATAGGCTTGAAAATTTGGTTTTTAGTGAAAATATCTAAGATAAGTTAAAATATATTATGTCATGAATGACATATTACACCAATAATTGAAGATTTCTATTGGTATATACCAATAGTAAATACTTCTAGAAGCTGTGTATAGTACGAGTATAATACGGGTATAAAATATATAAAGATGTTTCATGAATCATATATAATGACAAAGATGTCATTTTCCATGATAAAAGGTTGAAAATGATGTTTTCCTACTAGTATATTCCAATAGTAAATACATCTTAATACAATACATATATATTTATTTTAACTTAGAAGTTATAACGTCGTTAAGCTTTATATA
This sequence comes from Rutidosis leptorrhynchoides, assembly GCF_046630445.1. Classification (NCBI taxonomy): domain Eukaryota; kingdom Viridiplantae; phylum Streptophyta; class Magnoliopsida; order Asterales; family Asteraceae; genus Rutidosis; species Rutidosis leptorrhynchoides. Next base: position 266,539,643 of record NC_092337.1, on the reverse strand, counting down.
TATATATATATATATATATATATATATATCGTTTCGAAGTCCTTAAGTTAGTAGTCCAATTTTATGTATATAATCCATTGTTAATATATTTAATGAGATACTTAATTATCATATATTCAAGATAGATATAATCCATATATATCCGTATATATACATAAGTATATAATTAATACAGGTTATGATGTTCGTGAATCGTCGGACAAATAGATGGTCAAAGGGTAACTAATCATCCGAATAACAATTTCAAACTTTCTAGACTCAACTTTAGGGTTTTTGCTTATCGTGTCGGAACCATATAGAGTTTAGGGTTTAAATTTGGTCGAAAATTTCCGGGTCGTTACATTAAGTATCATTATTATGACTACTATGATTATTATTATTATGAACACGATAAAATTCATTATTATTATTAGTAACATATGTATGATTATAGATATTATCATTATTAGCAATATTAACATAATTATCATTATGAATATTGTTATTATTATCATCATTATGATTATCACTAAAATTATTATTTTGTTTTCATTAAAACTGTTATTATTAATACTATCGGTATTGTCTATAACATTATTATAAAAATAAAGTAAAATAAATAATAATTACGTTTATGAAAGTAAAAGTTTTAAAGATATTGTTAATATATTTTAATCAAATTAACAATACTTATATAAAAGTTCATATATAACATGCTAGGTATTCCTATTAAAATACTAATCAAATATATATATTAATATAACTAAATAAATATTAAATATCTTGAATATATACACAAACTAAATACATATAACATATAAATCAAGATATAATATATACACTTATTTAATTTCAGTTATGTGTATTAATAAATATATAAATGATATAGGTTCGTGAATCCGAGGCCAACCCAATACTTGTTCAATGTCGTCATATGTATTTTTACTACAAAATACATTAGGTGAGTTTCATTTGCTTTTTACCCTTTACATTTTTGGGCTGAGAATACATGCGCAACTTTTATAACTGTTTTTACGAAATAGACACAAGTACCTTAACTGCATTCTATGATAGAATTATCTGGGATTGGGGTTGATTATTATGACACGCATTAGCCCCTGGTTTCCGTTAGAGCGTATGAGCTCCCGAGCTGGGTGGATGGTTTATTATTTATGACATTTTGGCACCGGTTGTCCTATATTTTATAAACATGTGTTCAGCCGTGGGGTGTAAAGACCGGCACAGAGGTTTTATATTTTGAAGGCACATGTATTTAGCCGTAGGGTGAAAGACCGGCACAGAAGGTTACTATTATATTTTGAATCCTCACCACATGTTCTTCATATGAAAGATATTTTTTTGTGCAGTTGGAATGGGACTTCTGAACGTTTTATAATATTTAAAAATCTTGTGGTCTATTAAAATGATGAAAATGAAATGATTACTATAAACTAATGAACTCACCAACCTTTTGGTTGACACTTTTAAGCATTTTTATTCTCAGGTTTGAAAGAAATCTTTCGCTGTACATTAGCTCGTTTTAAAGATATTACTTGGAGTCATTCATCATATATTTCAAAAGATGTTGCATTCGAGTCGTTGAAGTTCATTAGAGATTAATATTAAGTGAATGACAGATTAGGTCATTTATAGTTTGGATATTATGAAATGGTATGCATACCTGCCAACTTTCAATGAAATGAAAGATTGTCTTTTAAAAACGAATGCAATGTTTATAAAATGTATCATTTAGAGGTCAAGTACCTCGCGATCTAATCAACTATTATGAATCATTTATAATCAATATGGACTTCGTCCGGATGCATTAGGATGGGGCATTTCAATAAGTAGTGCCTCCAAGTCTTTAATGTAAAAACAACAGCGCCCAATTCCAAATCGTGTGTCGTATAATTCTGCTCGTGAATCTTCAATTGTCTAGACGTATAAGCAATTACCTTCGTTCGTTGCATTAATACACAACCGAGGCCTTGCTTTGAGGCGTCACAATATATCATAAAATCATCGTTCCCTTCAGGCAATGACAATATAGGTGCCGTAGTTAACTTTTTCTTCAACAATTGAAACGCTTTCTCCTGCTCATCCTTCCATTCAAATTTCTTCCCTTTATGCGTTAATGCAGTCAAGGGTTTTGCTATTTTGGAAAAATCTTGGAGGAACCTTCTGTAGTAACCAGCCAGTCCTAAAAATTGGCGTATATGCTTCGGAGTTTTTGGGGTTTCCCACTTTTCAACGATTTCAATCTTTGTCGGATCTACTTGAATACCTTCTTTGTTCACTATGTGATCGAGGAATTGAACTTCTTCCAACCAAAATGCACACTTTGAAAATTTTGCGTACAGTTGTCCCTTCCTCAATAATTCTAGCACTTTTCTTAAATGTTCTTCGTGCTCTTGATCATTCTTTCAGTAAATGAGTATGTCATCGATGAAAACAATGACAAATTTGTCAAGATATGGCCCAAACACTAGGTTCATGAGGTCCATGAACACAGCTGGTGCGTTAGTCAATCCAAACGGCATAACCATAAACTCGTAATGACCGTAACGCGTACTGAAAGCAGTCTTTGGAATATCATCCTCCTTCACCTGCATTTGATGATACCCGAAATGTAAATCGATCTTCGAATAAACCGACGAGCCTTGTAGTTGATCAAATAAGTCGTCGATTCTCGGTAGTGGATAACGGTTCTTGATGGTAAGTTTGTTCAACTCTCGGTAGTCGATACACAATCTGAATGTACCATCCTTCTTTTTGACAAACAAAACAGGAGCTCCCCACGGTGATGTGCTTGGTCGAATGAAACCACGTTCTAACTGTTCTTGTAGTTGACTTTGTAGTTCCTTCATTTCGCTGGGTGCGAGTCTGTATGGAGCACGGGCTATTGGTGTAGCTCCTGATACGAGATCTATTTGAAATTCAACAGATCGGTGTGGAGGTAGTCCCGGTAATTCTTTCGGAAATACATCGGGAAATTCTTTTGCGATGGGAACATTACTGATGTTCTTTTCTTCAGGTTTGACTTCTTCGATGTGTGCTAGAATGATATAGCAACCTTTTCTTATTAGTTTATGTGCCTTCAAACTACTAATAAGATTTAACTTCGCGTTGTTCTTTTCTCCGTACACCATTAAAGGTTTTCCTTTTTTGCGCATAATGCGAATCGCATTTTTGTAACAAACGATCTCTGCTCTCCCCTTTTTCAACCAGTCCATGCCAATTATTATGTCAAAACTCCCTAACTCGACTGGTATTAAGTCAATCTTAAACGTTTCGTTAACCAATTTAATTTCTCTATCCCGACATACTTTATCTGCTGTAATTAGTTTACCGTTTGCTAATTCGAGTAAAAATTTATTATCCAAAAGCATTATTGGACAATTTAATTTGGCACAAAAATCTCTACTCATATAGCTTCTATCCGCACCCGAATCAAATAAAACATTAGCAGATTTATCGTCAATAAGAAACGTACCTGTAACAAGCTCCGGTTCTTCCTGCACTTCTGCCGAACTAATGTTGAAGACTCGTCCACGGCCTTGCCCATTATTATTCCCTTGATTAGGGCATGCTTTGCTAAAATGGCCCGACTTTCCGCATCCGTAACAAATAATGGAATTATTTGTTCTGTTATTTTTATATGCCTTTGGTCCATAGACATCACACTTCGTTACACTATGTCCGGTTCTGTTACACTTGGTACACACTACTACTCAGAACTTATCTGGATGATACCCTCCACACCTTAGAATTTATTGTTTTGATTGTTGTTGTCATTGTTGTTACTGATTTTGTTGTTGTTGTTGTTGCGATTGTTATTATTGTTAGGACGGTTATTGTGGTGGTTGTTGTTGTTGTTGTTGTTGTTGTTGTTGGGATAGTTGTTGTTGCGTTTGTTTTTGTAAAAAATGGGGCGATTGTAGTTGTGATTGTTGTGTTGGTTGTTGAAGCGATAGTTAATGTTCTTTTGTTGGTGACTCTTGTCACTTTTTTCTTCCCACTTCCTCTTGACTTGTTTCGTGTTGGCTTCTTCGGTCGCCTGCTCTTTAATTCTTCCCTCAATCTGATTTATGAGTTTATGAGCCATTCGACTTGCCTTTTGTACGGAGGCGGGCTCGTGTAAACTTACATCTTCTTGAATCGTTTCTGGTAACCCTTTTACAAACGCGTCGATCTTCTCTTCTTCATCTTCGAACGCTCCCGGACACAATAGTCACAACTCTGTGAATCGTCGTTCGTACGTGGTAATATCAAATCCTTGTGTTTGTAACTCTCTAAGCTCTACCTTGAGCTTATTGACTTCGTTTCTGGAACGGTACTGCTCGTTTATCAAGTGCTTGAATGCTGACCACGGTAGTACGTAAGCAACATCATGTCCCACCTGCTCGAGTTAGGTGTTCCACCATGTTAACGCAGTACCTGTGAAGGTATGCGTAGCGTACTTTACTTTGTCTTCTTCAGTACATTTACTTAAGGCAAACAACGATTCAACCTTTTCAGTCCACCGTTTTAATCCGATTGGACCCTCGGTTCCATCGAATTCCAAAGGTTTGTAGGCAGTGAATTCTTTGTAGAAGCATCCTACACGATTTCTTGTAGAATTAGTTCCACTGCTAGAACCAGAGTTATTGTTGTTATTTTGCATTGCGGCCTGCACTGCGGCTATGTTCGCAGCAAGGAAAACATGGAAGTCTTCCTCGCTTATGTTCAAGTTCTGACGAGTAGTCGGTGCCATTTCCTTCAAAAATAGCCAAAATAATTAAGTTAATCATATAGAATATTAAGAGTAGTCAATAGTATTTCGTAGCATAATATGAACTTATTTATAAAAGCTTTTTCTTCATATTAGCGTTTTATAATTTTCCATTCGGGTAGTACCTACCCGTTAAGTTCATACTTAGTAGCTAATATACAATTCAACTACTACAATTCTATATGAAAAACTTATTACAATAATATTTCGCGTTCAAACTTATATACAACATTTTACAAACTTACAATACCGCTATTATACATATAGCATGAAATATAGTACCAAATAACTTTGATACAAGGTAGTTGTGAAGACAATTCTAGTTAATACGCAAGTCGTTCAGCAAAGCTAATAAAGACACGTAATTCATAAGTCCAGAAACAAGTCATGCATTCGGGTTTTACTAGTATTATTTCTCATCCTTGGTCTTGTGGAAAATAACCATTGTGACCGTTGGCTAGATAGCATGTTGTAACGTCATCAAAAGGACAGGGGTTACGTAATGTCCAACTGCCCCGTAACAATCTAAAAACCTTGTTTATCATCCCAACTACCAAATCCGTCACTTGTGGGAAGGTTTTATTTAAAAGTTGTAATCCGATGTTCTTTTTCTCACTTTGGTGAGAAGCGAACATCACTAACCCGTAAGCATAACATGCTTCTTTATGTTGCATGTTAGAAGCTCTTTCTAAAGCACGAAGTCCTATATTAGGATATGTTGAGTCAAAATAGGTTCTTAACCCGTAGCGTAAAGTTGCACTTGGGTTTCCCGCATTTAATGCCTTAAAGAAAACACGGTGTAACTTAAAGTCTCCCCAATGTGATATACCCCATCTTTCAAAAGAAAACCTTTTATAAACTAAGTCATGCTTGGAACGTCTTTCAAATGTTCGACAAACTAATTTCGCCGTAAATAATTGTGCCGATGAATTCTGACCGACTCTAGACAAGATTTCATCAATCATTTCCCCGGGTAGGTCTTCTAAAATATTCGGTTGTCTATCCTTAACGTCCATTGTGTGTTTTATACTGTAAAATAGACAAGGATTAGATTTGTAAAGGATAGTTAACAAATAATACAAGCAATTTTTACATATATCATCAAAGTACAAGCACACTACAATATATATATTACACAACATGATTACTCCTCTTCATTCCGACTCACTTATTTCTTCCTCTTCAGACTTAGTTCGTTTCGCTAATTTCCTAGGGGTATATGTTGTTCCTCTAATACGAGCCGTTGTTTTCACAAATGGTGTAGAAAAACTTGGTGGCTTAGATGTCCCCGGGTTATAGTTAAAACTTAAGAAATACGGGTGTTGACGGTATTTCTCATAGGGATATTTCATGTTAACATAAAGTTCATCGGGGTTGGAATTAGATTTCTCTATTTTGATACCTTTTCCCTTATTGTTTTCTTTTGCTTTTTCAAATTGGGTCGAGGTAATTTCTATAACATCATCGGAATCCTCATCAGGATCCGATTCATCAGAAAATTGATAATTTTCCCAATATTTTTCCTCCTCCGCGGAGACACCACAAACCATTTTTAACTTTGGACCATTTGTTGATGCTTTTCTTTTATTTAATCGTTTTTCTGTAGTTATTATTATTTCTTCCTCCGAAACCTATACTTCTTCCGGTTCCTCTTCTTCTGGTTCCTCTTCTTCCGGTTCCTCTTCTTCGGGAATTTGTGAATCTTCCTAAAGTATATTCGACTCTTCATTGTTATTAGGTGTGACGATGGGATTGGTACTGGTAGTAGACATCTATTACACATTAACTAACATATTAGTAATATACCACATAATATTTACATGTAAATATATAGTTTCTAACAAAAATATTAAGCAATCGTTTTTAAAGTAAAGACGGTTGAAGTCCAGACTCACTAATGCATCCTAACAAACTCGGTTAGACACACTAATAAAAATTTCTGGTTCTCTAAGACCAACGCTCGGATACCAACTGAAATCTTCAGTTGGGGACACCACACGTCCCACTCAGTGCCTTAACCGATGACCACTGAGTGTACCTCAGATACTGATTTTAGAGTCAGCCTCTCGGCTACTGCCAACCCTCGTAAGGGATCGCAAGGAGTAAGAGCCAATGCTTCGTCACAGGTCACACTGTGAGAACCTCCTTTACGACTAACCCGCACCAACGGCGTTACACCAGCTCTGATACCATTTTTTTCTTTATATTTCCACTCTGATACCAACTAAAATGTCCCGTTCATATAGATTATAAACATTCCATATTAATTAATTTCGTTGCGAGGTTTTGACCTCTATATGAGACATTTTTCAAAGACTGCATTCAATTATTAAAACAAACCATAACCTTTAAAATATTACGACGATTATCAAATAATGATAATCTAAAATATAGCGTTTTCACACGACCATTACATAATGGTTTACAATAATATTACACAACAATATATATGTCTTCGAATGCAGTTTTTAAACAATATTATATAAGCATGCTGACTCCAACTCTTGTCCATAAATTAGCATGCAACAGCGGAAGCTATTAATAATCACCTGAGAATAAACATGCTTTAAACGTCAACAAAAATGTTGGTGAGTTATAGGTTTAACCTATATATCAAATTGTAATAATAGAGCACAAGATTTCATCTTTCAATAACATGCAATCTGCATAAAAATCATTCATATGGTTGAACACCTGGTAACTGACATTAACAAATGCATCTAGAATATCCCCATATATAAATATCGAAGTACTAAAGCAGTTCAAATTCTCTAACTGGGGTGTGTCAAAGCCCATAGATCTATCTTTAGGATTCACATCAATTGGTGGCAATTATAATAAACACCAATTCATAGGCTACCAAGTTCAACAAGGGCAATATCCGGTATAACGATTCAACATAGAATGTAGTTTCAATACTTGTGTGTATTTTGTAAATCATTTTCAAAACTGCATGTATTCTCATCCCAAAAATATTAGATAGTAAAAATGGGACTATAACTCATTTTCACAGATTTTCACTTCGTCGGAAAATAAGACTTGGCCACGGGTCGATTCACGAACCTATAACAAATATGTACATATATATATCAAAGTATGATCAAAATACATTCACAACATTTTTATTACGTTTTAATGATTTAAGTTTATTAAGTCAGCAGTCCTCGTTAGTAACCTACAACTAGTTGTCCACAGTTAGATGTACAGAAATAAATCAATATATATATATTATCTCGAATCAATCCACGACCCAGTGTCTACAAGTCTCAGACTCGATCACAACTCAAAGTATATATATTATTTTAGAATCAACCTCAACCCTGTATAGCTAACTCAAACATTACTGCATATAGAGTGTCTATGGTTGTTCTAAATAATATATATAGATGGGTCGATATGATATGTCAAAACATTGTATATGTGTCTATGGTATCCCAAGATTAAATAATATATGTTAGAATACATGTATAATACAATATAAGTTGGTTAAATTATGATTTGTATAGATTTGTTACAAATTTCACGTAGCTACAACAAGCAAAATTATCCAATCTTGTTTTACCCATAACTTCATCGTTTTAAATCCGTTTTGAGTGATTCAAGTTGCTATGGTTTCATATTGAACTTAAGTTTATGAATCTAAACAGAAAAAGTATAAGTTTATAGTCGGAAATACAGGTTACAAGCCTTTTTTTAAAGGTAGTCATTTCAGTCGAAAGAACGACGTGTAGGTGACCATTTTGGAAAACATACTTCCACTTTGAGTTTAACCATGATTTTTGGATATACTTTCATGTTCATAATAAAATAATTTTCTCAGAAGAATAGCTTTTAAATCAAAGTTTATCATAGTTTTTAATTATCCAAACCAAAACAGCCCCCGATTTTACTACGACGGCATATATCCGGTTTTACGGTGTTCTTCGTGTTTCCAGGTTTTAAATCATTAAGTTAGCATATCATATAGATACAGAACATGTGTTTAGTTGATTTTAAAAGTTAAGTTAGAAGGATTAACTTTGTTTGCGAACAAGTTTAGAATATACTAAACTATGTTCTAGTGATTACAAGTTTAAATCTTCGAATAAGATAGTTATATATATATGAATCGAATGATGTTATGAACATCATTACTACCTCAATTTTAGTAGGTAAACCTACTGAAAGTGACAAAAATTGATCTTGCTTCAAAGGATTCTTGGATGGCTTGAAAGTTCTTGAAGTAGAATCATGACACGAAAACAACTTCAAGTAAGATTATCACTTGAATTAAGATAGTTTATAGTTATAGAAATCGAATCAAAGTTTGGATATGAATATTACCTTGAATAAGAAAGATAACCTACTGTAATTAACAAAGGTTTCTTGATCTTAGATGATTACTTGGAATGGATTTGCAAGATTGAAAGTAAACTAGCAAACTTGAAAGGATTTTCGAAGTGTTCTTGAAGTGTTCTTCCTATGATTATGATAAAAATATGTTATAAAGTTATGACTATCATAAACATATAATTAATATTATTTTATTATGATTATGATTATCATTATAATAATAATAATTATTATTATTATTATTATTATTATTATTATTATTATTATTATTATTATTATTATTATTATTATTATTATTATTATTACATGAATCATTATTATTATTAATAATATTGTTTATATAACCAATTAATTATTTTTGATATAATACCAATTACAAATATATATATATATATATATATATATATATATATATATATATATATATATATATATATATATATATATATATATATATATATATATTTTAATATAACTATATGTATGAATATTAATTATTTTACAAAATGACCATATATAAAATATAACTGAAGACATAAAACATAAATAAAGTATATATATTTATATAACTATAACACTTAACATATATAAATATTATTATGTGATTATGTGTGTTAATATGTATACAAATGATATACGTTCGTGAATCTGAGGCCAACCCTACACTTGTTCAATGACGTCATATGTATTTTTACTACAAAATGCAGTATAGTGAGTTTCATTTGCTCCCTTTTTAAATGCTTTTGCAATATATATTTTTGGGACTAAGAATACATGCGCTGCTTTTATAAATGTTTTATGAAATAGACACAAGTAATCGAAACTACATTCTATGGTTGTATTGTTATACCGGATATCGCCCTTGTTGAACTTGGTAGCCTAAGAATTGGTGTTTATTATAATTACCACCAATTGACGCGAATCCTAAAGATAGATCTATGGGCCTTGACAAGCCCCAGTCAGAGAATTTGAACTACTTTAGTACTTCGATTTTATATGTTTGGGGATATTCTAGATGCATTTTGTTAATGTCGGTTACCAGGTGTTCACCATATGAATGAATTTTAATTCGCGAGTTACGCGTGACAATATATGAAATCTTTTGGTCAATTAAAATGATGGAAATGAATGTTTATGATAAACTAATGAACTCACCAACCTTTTGGTTGACACTTGAAAGCATGTTTATACTCAGGTTTGAAAGAAATCTTCTGATGTACATTTGCTCATTTTAGAGATATTACTTGGAGTCATTCATGACATATTTCAAAAGACGTTGCATTCGAGTCGTTGAGTTCATCAAGATTATTATTAAGTCAATTATAGTTGGATGTATTATGAATTGGAGAGATGGTCATACTTAAGGTTTCACCTTGGAAAGGTGTTGTTCGATTTGGTAAACGGGGGAAAACTAAATCCAAGGTACATAGGACCATTCAAGATAATAGATCGTGTCAGACCAGTAGCTTACCAACTTGACTTACCTCAACTAAAATGTCCCGTTCATATTGATTATAAACGTTCCATATTAATTGATTTCGTCGCGAGGTTTTGACCTCTATATGAGACGTTTTTCAAAGACTGCATTCATTTTTTAAAACAAGCATAACCTTTATTTTATCGATAAAGGTTTAAAAAGCATTACGTAGATTATCAAATAATGATAATCTAAAATATACTGTTTACACACGACCATTACATAATAATTTACAATAAGAATATATTACATCAAAAATAAGTTTCTTGAATGCAGTTTTTACACAATATCATACAAGCATGGACTCCAAATCTTGTCCTTATTTTAGTATGCAACAGCGGAAGCTCTTAATAATCACCTGAGAATAAACATGCTTAAAACGTCAACAAAAATGTTAGTGAGTTATAGGTTTAACCTGTATATTTATCAAATCGCAATAATAGACCACAAGATTTCATATTTCAATATACATCCCATACATAGAGATAAAAATTATTCATATGGTGAACACCTGGTAACCGACACTAACAAGATGCATATAAGAATATCCCCTATCATTCCGGGAAATCCTTCGGACATGATATAAACGAATTCGAAGTACTAAAGCATCCGGTACTTTGGATGGAGTTCGTTAGGCCCAATAGATCTATCTTTAGGATTCGCGTCAATTAGTAGATCGGTTTACTAATTCTTAGGCTACCAAGCAAAAGGGGCATATTCGGCTTCGATCATTCACCCATATAATGTAGTTTCATTTACTTGTGTCTATTTTGTAAAACATTTATAAAACTGCATGTATTCTCATCCCAAAATATTAGATTTTAAAAGTGGGACTATAACTTACTTTCACAGATTTTTACTTCGTCAGGAAGTAAGACTTGGCCACTAGTCGATTCACGAACCTATACAAATATGTACATATATATCAAAGTATGTTCAAAATATATTTACAACATTTTTTAATACATTTTAATGTTTTAAGCTTATTAAGTCAGCTGTCCTCGTTAATAACCTACAACTAGTTGTCCATAGTTAGTTGTACAGAAATAAATAAATATAAATTATCTTGGATCAATCCATAACCCAGTGTATACAAGCCTCAGGCTAGATCACAATTCAAACTATATATATTATTTTAGAATCAACCTCAACTCTGTATAGCTAACTCCAACATTACTGCATATAGAGTGTCTACGGTTGTTCCAAAATATATTATATAGATGGGTCAATATGATATGTTAAAATATTGTATACGTGTCTATGGTATCCCAAGATTACATAATATATCTTAGAATACATGAATAATACAATATAAGTTTGTTAAGTTATGATTTGTATAGAATTGTTACAATATTTCTCGTAGCTACAACAATCAAAAAAGTATCCAATCTTGTTTTACCCATAACTTCTTCGTTTTAAATTAGTTTTGAGTGAATCAAATTGCCGTGGTTTCATATTGAACTTTATTTTATGAATCTATACAGAAAAAGTATAGATTTATAGTCGGAAATATAAGTTACAAGTCGATTTTATAAGAAGTAGTCATTTCAGTCGAAAGAACGACGTCTTGATGACCATTTTGAAAAACATACTTCCACTATGAGTTTAACCATGTTTTTTGGATATAGTTTCATTTTCATAAGAAAAAACATTTTCCCAGAAGATCAAATTTTAAATCAAAGTTTATCATAGTATTTAATTATCAAACCCAAAACAGCCCGCGGTGTTACTACGACGGCGTATGTACGGTTTTACGGTGTTTTTCGTGTTTCCAGGTTTTAAATCATTAAGTTAGCATATAATATAGATATAGAACACGTTATTAGTTGATTTTAAAAGTCAAGTTAGAAGGATTAACTTTATTTGAAAACAAGTTTAGAATTAACTAAACTATGTTCTAGTGATTACAAGTTGAAACCTTCGAATAAGATAGTTTTATATATATGAATCGAATGTTGTTATGAACATCATTACTACCTCAAGTTTAGTAGGTAAACCTACTGGAAGTGACAAGAAATGATCTAGCTTCAAAGGATCTTGGATGGCTTGAAAGTTGTTGAAGTGGGATCATGACACAAAAACAAGTTCAAGTAAGATTTTTACTTGAATTAAGATAGCTTATAGTTATAGAAATTGAATCAAAGTTTGAATATGAATATTAACTTGAATAAGAAAGATAACCTACTGTAAATAATAAAGGTTTCTTGATCTTAGATGATTACTTGGAATGGATTAGAAAGCTTGGATGTAAACTAGTAAACTTGAAAGGATTTTCGAAGTGTTCTTGAAGTGTTCTTCCTAAGATGATTATAGCTTGATTCTTGAAGTAATTTTTGATGAAGATGATGATTAGCTACTGGAAAAATTCGTTCATAAGTGTGTGTGTATGTTGAGAGAGAATTAGAAAGAGAACTGGAAGTGAAATGGAGTGAATGATGAGTGGTAAGTGGTGAGTGGTGAGTGGGGTTAAAAGGAGTTCTAGTTAGTTGACTAGTTCATAGTAGAAGTTAAAATTGATTAGTCATACATGACATAATCAAAAGTGGAATCCCATGCTAGTTCCTATTGGTATATACCCACAGTGAGTTTATATTTATTAATAATCATATAAAAAGATCAATAATTACGTGAATATGATAATATCCCTTTCAATCTTTATATAACTTTGTCCATGTTGTAGTGACCCGAACTTTTCCATGTTTATATATATTAATTGAGATTGATATTTACATGATTAAATGTTTTCAACATATTAAGCAATCAAACTTGTTAACACTTGATTAATTAAAATATGTTTCATATAGACAATTGACCACCCAAGTTGACCGGTGATTCACGAACGTTAAAACTTGTAAAAACTATATGATGACATATATATGGATATATATATAGTTAACATGATACTATGATAAGTAAACATATCATTAAGTATATTAACAATGAACTACATATGTAAAAACCAGACTACTAACTTAATGATTTTTAAACGAGACATATATGTAACGATTATCGTTGTAAAGACATTTAATGTATATATATCATATTAAGAGATATTCATACATGATAATATCATGATAATATAATAATTTAAAATCTCATTTGATATTATAAACATTGGGTTAGCAACATTTAACAAGATCGTTAACCTAAAGGTTTCAAAACAACACTTACATGTAACGACTAACGATGACTTAACGACTCAGTTAAAATGTATATACATGTAGTGTTTTAATATGTATTTATACACTTTTGAAAGACTTCAATACACTTATCAAAATACTTCTACTTAACAAAAATGCTTACAATTACATCCTCGTTCAGTTTCATCAACAATTCTACTCGTATGCACCCGTATTCGTACTCGTACAATACACAGCTTTTAGATGTATGTACTATTGGTATATACACTACAATGATCAGCTCTTAGCAGCCCATGTGAGTCACCTAACACATGTGGGAACCATCATTTGGCAACTAGCATGAAATATCTCATAAAATTACAAAAATATGAGTAATCATTCATGACTTATTTACATGAAAACAAAATTACATATCCTTTATATCTAATCCATACACCAACGACCAAAAACACCTACAAACACTTTCATTCTTCAATTTTCTTCATCTAATTGATCTCTCTCAAGTTCTATCTTCAAGTTCTAAGTGTTCTTCATATATTCTACAAGTTCTAGTTACATAAAATCAAGAATACTTTCAAGTTTGCTAGCTCACTTCCAATCTTGTAAGGTGATCATCCAACCTCAAGAAATCTTTGTTTCTTATAGTAGGTTATCATTCTAATACAAGGTAATAATCATATTCAAACTTTGGTTCAATTTCTATAACTATAACAATCTTATTTCAAGTGATGATCTTACTTGAACTTGTTTTCGTGTCATGATTCTGCTTCAAGAACTTCGAGCCATCCAAGGATCCGTTGAAGCTAGATCCATTTTTCTCTTTTCCAGTAGGTTTATCCAAGGAACTTAAGGTAGTAATGATGTTCATAACATCATTCGATTCATACATATAAAGCTATCTTATTCGAAGGTTTAAACTTGTAATCACTAGAACATAGTTTAGTTAATTCTAAACTTGTTCGCAAACAAAAGTTAATCCTTCTAACTTAACTTTTAAAATCAACTAAAAACATGTTCTATATCTATATGATATGCTAACTTAATGATTTAAAACCTGGAAACACGAAAAACACCGTAAAACCGGATTTACGCCGTCGTAGTAACACCGCGGGCTGTTTTGGGTTAGTTAATTAAAAACTATGATAAACTTTGATTTAAAAGTTGTTATTCTGAGAAAATGATTTTTATTATGAACATTAAACTATATCCAAAAATTATGGTTAAACTCAAAGTGGAAGTATGTTTTCTAAAATGGTCATCTAGACGTCGTTCTTTCGACTGAAATGACTACCTTTACAAAAATGACTTGTAACTTATTTTTCTGACTATAAACCTATACTTTTTCTGTTTATATTCATAAAATAGAGTTCAATATGAAACAATAGAAATTTGATTCACTCAAAACGGATTTAAAATGAAGAAGTTATGGGTAAAACAAGATTGGATAATTTTTCTCATTTTAGCTACGTGAAAATTGGTAACAAATCTATTCCAACCATAACTTAATCAACTTGTATTGTATATTATGTAATCTTGAGATACCATAGACACGTATACAATGTTTCGACCTATCATTTTGACACATCTATATATATTTCGGAACAACCATAGACACTCTATATGTGAATGTTGGAGTTAGCTATACAGGGTTGAGGTTGATTCCAAAATATATATAGTTTGAGTTGTGATCAATACTGAGATACGTATACACTGGGTCGTGTATTGATTCAAGATAATATTTATCGATTTATTTCTGTACATCTAACTGTGGACAACTAGTTGTAGGTTACTAACGAGGACAGCTGACTTAATAAACTTAAAACATCAAAATATATTAAAAGTGTTGTAAATATATTTTGAACATACTTTGATATATATGTATATATTGTTATAGGTTCGTGAATCAACCAGTGGCCAAGTCTTACTTCCCGACGAAGTAAAAATCTGTGAAAGTGAGTTATAGTCCCACTTTTAAAATCTAATATTTTTGGAATGAGAATACATGCAGGTTTTATAAATGATTTACAAAATAGACACAAGTACGTGAAACTACATTCTATGGTTGAATTATCGAAATTGAATATACCCCTTTTTATTAAGTCTGGTAATCTAAGAATTAGGGAACAGACACCCTAATTGACGCGAATCCTAAAGATAGATCTATTGGGCCTAACAAACCCCATCCAAAGTACCGGATGCTTTAGTACTTCGAAATTTATATCATATCCGAAGGGTGTCCCGGAATGATGGGGATATTCTTATATATGCATCTTGTTAATGTCGGTTACCAGGTGTTCACCATATGAATGATTTTTATCTCTATGTATGGGATGTGTATTGAAATATGAAATCTTGTGGTCTATTATTATGATTTGATATATATAGGTTAAACCTATAACTCACCAACATTTTTGTTGACGATTTAAGCATGTTTATTCTCAGGTGATTATTAAGAGCTTCCGCTGTCGCATACTTAAATAAGGACGAGATTTGGAGTCCATGCTTGTATGATATTGTGTAAAAACTGCATTCAAGAAACTTATTTTGTTGTAACATATTTGTATTGTAAACCATTATGTAATGGTCGTGTGTAAACAGGATATTTTAGATTATCATTATTTGATAATCTACGTAAAGCTTTTTAAAACCTTTATCTATGAAATAAAGGTTATGGTTTGTTTTAAAAATGAATGCAGTCTTTGAAAAACGTCTCATATAGAGGTCAAAACCTCGCAACGAAATCAATTAATATGGAACGTTTTTAATCAATAAGAACGGGACATTTCAGTTGGTATCCGAGCGTTGGTCTTAGAGACCTAGAATTTTGCATTAGTGTGTCTTATTGAGTTTGTTAGGATGCATTAGTGAGTCTGGACTTCGACCGTGTTTACTTGAAAAAAATGATTGCTTAACAAATTTTGTTGGAAACTATATATTTTTAACATGTGAATATTATGTGATATATTAATCTCTTAACGCGTTTGATATTATGTGATAGATGTCTACCTCTAGAACAAGTCCCATTGACTCACCTAATAACAATGAAGAGTCAAATGTAAATTGGAATGATTCGTGGACTAATTCACAAGTTCCCGAAGAGGAACCGGAAGAAGAGTCGGAACCGGAAGAAGAGTCGGAACTGGAAGAAGAATCGGAACCGGAAGAAGAATCGGAACCAGATGAAGAAATAGAACCGGTGGGGGAAATAATAAAACGGTTAAGTAAAAGAAAATCCTCAACCAACCGACCAAGGTTAATTATGGTCAATGGTGTTTCCGCCAAGGAAGCAAAATATTTGGAGGATTACCAATTCTCCGATGAATCGGATTCCGACGAGAATTCCGATGATGTTATAGAAATTACCCCAACTGAATTTAAAAAGGAAAAAGAAAATAATAAGGGAAAGGGCATAAAAATAGAGAAACCTAATTCCAACCCCGATGAACTTTATATGTATCGTCAACCCCCGAAGTCCTTAAGTTGTAACAATGACCCGGGAACCTCTAAACCACCAGGTTTTTCTAAACCAATGTGGAAAACGACGGCTCGTATTAGGGGAACATCATATATCCCTAGAAACTTGGCAAAACGAACCAAAACTGAAGAAGAAGAAACAAGCGAGTCGGAATAAGATAGTTGTATTCGTGTGGTGTAATATATGTAATATAGTGTGCTTATGCTTTATGATATATGTAAAAATTGCTTGTATTAATAAGTATTTTTTTTTTATGAATCTAACTCTTGTCTATTTTACAGTATAAAAACATAAAATGGATAGACAACCCAATATTTTAAGAGACCTACCCGGAGACATGATTGATGAAATCTTGTCTAGAGTCGGTCAGAATTCTTCGGCACAACTATTTAAGGCGAGATCAGTTTGTAAGACATTCGAAGAACGTTCCAAGAATGCCTTGGTTTATAAAAGGCTTTCGTTCGAAAGATGGGGGATATCACATTGGGAAATCCATAAGTTACGATGTGTTTACTTTGACGCATATATTGCGGGGAACCCAAATGCTATTTTACGCAATGGGTTAAGAAATTATTTTGACTCAATATATCCGAATATTGAACTTCGTGATTTAGAAAAAGCGGCTAACATGCAACATAAAGAAGCATGTTATGCTTACGGATTAGTAATGTTCGCTTCTCACCAAAGTGAGAACAAGAACATCGGGCTACAACTATTAAACAAAATGTTTCCACAAGTGACGGAGTCGGTAATTGGGGTAAGAAATGAGGTTTTTAGATTGTTACAGGACTGTTGGACATTACGTAACCCTCGTCTCTTTGATGACGTTACAACACGCTATCTTATCAACGGCCATAACGGTTATGTTCCACAAGACCAAGGATGGGAAGTAATCCTAGTAAAACCAGAATGCATGACTTGTTTCTGGACGTATGAATTACGTGTCTTTATTGCCTTTGCTGAACGACTTGTGTACTAGCTAGAATTATCTTCACAACCATCTTGTATCAAATTTATTGTGTGCTATATTTCATGCTATACGTAAAATAAGTGGAATTGTAAGTTTGTAAAATATTGTGTAAAAGTTTGAACGCGAAATATTATCATAATCAGTTTTTCATATAGAATTGTAGTAGTTGAATTGTATATTAGCTAGTAAGTATGAACTTAACGGGTACGTACTACCCGAATTTAAACTTATAAAACGCTAAAATGAAGAAAAAGCTTTTATAAATGAGTTCATATTATGCTACAAAATACTATTAACTACTCTTAATATTCTGTATGATTAACTTGTTCCATTTGACTATTTTGAAGGAAATGGCACCGACTACTCGACACACCGTGAATATGAATGAAGAGGAATTCCGTACTTTTCTAGCTTCAAACATAGCCGCAGTACAGGCCGCGCTACATACCAACAATAACCTTGGATCTAGCAGTACAGGAAATCGTGTAGGATGCACCTACAAAGAATTCACTGCCTGCAAACCTTTGGAATTTGTGGAACCGAAGGACCGATCAGATTGAAATGGTGGACCGAGAAGGTCGAATCGGTGTTTGCCATAAGTAAGTGTACTGAAGAGGACAAAGTGAAGTACGCTACGCATACCTTCACAGGTTCTGCATTAACATGGTGGAATACCTATCTAGAGCAAGTGGGACAAGACGATGCGTACGCACTATCGTGGTCAGCATTCAAGCACTTGATGAACGAGAAGTACCGTCCCAGAACCGAGGTCAATAAGCTTAAGACAGAACTTAGAGGGTTACGAACCCAAGGATTTGATATTACCACGTACGAAAGACGATTCACAGAATTGTGCCTATTGTGTCCGGGCGCATTCGAAGATGAGGAAGAGAAGATCTACGCGTTTGTGAAAGGATTACCGGAAAGAATCCAAGAAGATATAAGTTCACACGAGCCCGCCTCCATACAACAGGCATGTAGAATGGCTCACAAACTAGTGAACCAGATTGAAGAAAGAATTAAAGAACAGACTGCTGAAGAGGCCAATGTGAAGCAAGTCAAAAGAAAGTGGGAGGAAAACGGTGATAAGAATCACCAATACAATAACAACAGCAATTACAACAATAATCGCAACAATTATCCCAACGATCGCAACATCAATCGCAACTACAACAAATGGCCCAACAACAACAACAACAACAACAACAGCAACTACAACAATCATCCCAACAACAATAATAACCGCAACAACAACAACAATCAGAAGCAGCTATGCCAAAGGTGTGAAAAGTATCACTCGGGGTTCTGCACCAAATTTTGCAACAAGTGTAAAAGAAATGGTCATAGCGCGGCGAAGTGTGAGGTCTACGGACCAGGGGTTAATAGAACGAAAGGAACAAATGGTGTCGGAACGAGTAATGGCGGAGCAAGTAGTGTCAGAGCAAGTTATGCCAATGTAGTTTGTTATAAATGTGGAAAACCGGGCCACATTATTAGAAATTGCTCGAACCAGGAGAACACAAATGGACAAGGCCGCGGAAGAGTTTTCAATATTAATGTGGCAGAGGCACAGGAAGACCCGGAGCTTTTTACGGGTACGTTTCTTATTGACAATAAATCTGCTTACGTTTTATTTGATTCGGGTGCAGATAGAAGCTATATGAGTAGAGATTTTTGTGCTAAATTAAGTTGTCCATTGACGCCTTTGGATAGTAAATTTTTACTCGAATTAGCAAATGGTAAATTAATTTCAGCAGATAATATATGTCGGAATCGAGAAATTAAACTGGTTAGCGAAACATTTAAGATTGATTTAATACCAGTAGAGTTAGGGAGTTTTGATGTGATAATCGGTATGGACTGGTTGAAAGAAGTGAAAGCAGAGATCGTTTGTTACAAAAATGCAATTCGCATTATACGAGAGAAAGGAAAACCCTTAATGGTGTACGGAGAAAAGGGCAACACGAAGCTACATCTTATTAGTAATTTGAAGGCACAAAAACTAATAAGAAAAGGTTGCTACGTCGAGAAAGTACAAACTGAAGAAAAGAGCATCAATGATGTTCCCATTGCAAAAGAATTTCCCGATGTATTTCTGAAAGAATTACCGGGATTACCCCCACATCGATCCGTTGAATTTCAAATAGATCTTGTACCAGGAGCTGCACCAATAGCTCGTACTCCTTACAGACTCGCACCCAGCGAGATGAAAGAACTGCAAAGCCAATTACAAGAACTTTTAGAGCGTGGTTTCATTCGACCATGCACATCATCGTGGGGAGCTCCTGTTTTGTTTGTCAAGAAGAAATATGGTACATTCAGGTTGTGTATCGACTACCGAGAGTTGAACAAACTTACCATCAAGAACCGCTACCCACTACCGAGAATCGTCGACTTATTTGATCAACTACAAGGCTCGTCTGTTTATTCAAAGATTGACTTACGTTCCGGGTATCATCAAATGCGGGTGAAAGAAGATGATATTCCAAAGACTGCTTTCAGAACACGTTACGGTCATTACGAGTTTATGGTCATGCCGTTTGGTTTAACTAATGCACCAGCTGTGTTCATGGACCTTATGAACCGAGTGTGTGGACCATACCTTGACAAGTTTGTCATTGTTTTCATTGATGACATACTTATTTACTCAAAGAATGACCAAGAACACGGTGAACATTTGAGAAAGGTGTTAGAAGTATTGAGGAAGGAAGAATTGTACGCTAAGTTTTCAAAGTGTGCATTTTGGTTGGAAGAAGTTCAATTCCTCGGTCACATAGTGAACAAAGAAGGTATTAAGGTGGATCCGGCAAAGATAGAAACTGTTGAAAAGTGGGAGACCCCGAAAACTCCGAAACACATACGCCAGTTTTTAGGACTAGCTGGTTACTATAGAAGGTTCATCCAAGACTTTTCCAGAATAGCAAAACCCTTGACTGCATTAACGCATAAAGGGAAGAAATTTGAATGGAATGATGAACAAGAGAAAGCGTTTCAGTTATTGAAGAAAAAGCTAACTACGGCACCTATATTGTCATTGCCTGAAGGGAATGATGATTTTGTGATTTATTGTGACACATCAAAGCAAGGTCTCGGTTGTGTATTAATGCAACGAACGAAGGTGATTGCTTATGCGTCTAGACAATTGAAGATTCACGAACAAAATTATACGACGCATGATTTGGAATTAGGCGCGGTTGTTTTTGCATTAAAGACTTAGAGGCACTACTTATATGGGGTCAAAAGTATTATATATACCGACCACAAAAGTCTTCAACACATATTTAATCAAAAACAACTGAATATGAGGCAGCGTAGGTGGATTGAATTATTGAATGATTATGACTTTGAGATTCGTTACCACCCGGGGAAGGCAAATGTGGTAGCCGATGCCTTGAGCAGGAAGGACAGAGAACCCATTCGAGTAAAATCTATGAATATAATGATTCATAATAACCTTACTACTCAAATAAAGGAGGCGCAACAAGGAGTTTTAAAAGTGGGAAATTTAAAGGATGAAATACCCAAAGGATCAGAGAAGCATCTTAATATTCGGGAAGACGGAACCCGGTATAGGGCTGAAAGGATTTGGGTACCAAAATTTGGAGATATGAGAGAAATGGTACTTAGAGAAGCTCATAAAACCAGATACTCAATACATCCTGGAACGGGGAAGATGTACAAGGATCTCAAGAAACATTTTTGGTGGCCGGGTATGAAAGCCGATGTTGCTAAATACGTAGGAGAATGTTTGACGTGTTCTAAGGTCAAAGATGAGCATCAGAAACCATCAGGTCTACTTCAACAACCCGAAATCCCGGAATGGAAATGGGAAAACATTACCATGGATTTCATCACTAAATTGCCAAGGACTGCAAGTGATTTTGATATTATTTGGGTAATAGTTGATCGTCTCACCAAATCAGCACACTTCCTGCCAATAAGAGAAGATGACAAGATGGAGAAGTTAGCACGACTGTATTTGAAGGAAGTCGTCTCCAGACATGGAATACCAATCTCTATTATCTCTGATAGGGATGGCAGATTTATTTCAAGATTCTGGCAGACATTACAGCAAGCATTAGGAACTCGTCTAGACATGAGTACTGGCTATCATCCACAAACTGATGGGCTGAGTGAAAGGACGATACAAACACTTGAAGACATGCTACGAGCATGTGTTATTGATTTCGGAAACAGTTGGGATCGACATCTACCGTTAGCAGAATTTTCCTACAACAACAGCTACCATTCAAGCATTGAGATGGTGCCGTTTGAAGCACTTTATGGTAGAAAGTGCAGGTCTCCGATTTGTTGGAGTGAAGTGGGGGATAGACAGATTACGGGTCCGGAGATTATACAAGAAACTACCGAGAAGATCATCCAAATTCAACAACGGTTGAAAACCGTCCAAAGTCGACAAAAGAGCTACGCTGACATTAAAAGAAAAGATATAGAATTTGAAATTGGAGAGATGGTCATGCTTAAAGTTGCACCTTGGAAAGGAGTTGTTCGATTTGGTAAACGAGGGAAATTAAATCCAAGGTATATTGGACCATTCAAGATTATTGATCGTGTCGGACCAGTAGCTTACCGACTTGAGTTACCTCAACAACTCGCGGCTGTACATAACACTTTCCACATCTCGAATTTGAAGAAATGTTTTGCTAAAGAAGATCTCACTATTCCGTTAGATGAAATCCAAATCAACGAAAAACTTCAATTCATCGAAGAACCCGTCGAAATAATGGATCATGAGGTTAAAAGACTTAAGCAAAACAAGATACCAATTGTTAAGGTTCGATGGAATGCTCGTAGAGGACCCGAGTTCACCTGGGAGTGTGAAGATCAGATGAAGAAGAAATACCCGCATCTATTTCCAGAAGATTCATCAACACCTTCAACAGCTTAAAATTTCGGGACGAAATTTATTTAACGGGTAGGTACTGTAGTGACCCGAACTTTTCCATGTTTATATATATTAATTGAGATTGATATTTACATGATTAAATGTTTCCAACATATTAAGCAATCAAACTTGTTAAGACTTGATTAATTAAAATATGTTTCATATAGACAATTGACCACCCAAGTTGACCGGTGATTCACGAACGTTAAAACTTGTAAAAACTATATGATGACATATATATGGATATATATATATATAGTTAACATGATACTATGATAAGTAAACATATCATTAAGTATATTAACAATGAACTACATATGTAAAAACCAGACTACTAACTTAATGATTTTTAAATGAGACATATATGTAACGATTATCGTTGTAAAGACATTTAATGTATATATATATCATATTAAGAGATATTCATACATGATAATATCATGATAATATAATAATTTAAAATCTCATTTGATATTATAAACATTGGGTTAACAACAATTAACAAGATCGTTAACCTAAAGGTTTCAAAACAACACTTACATGTAACGACTAACGATGACTTAACGACTCAGTTAAAATATATATACATGTAGTGTTTTAATATGTATTTATACACTTTTGAAAGACTTAAATACACTTATCAAAATACTTCTACTTAACAAAAATGCTTACAATTACATCCTCATTCAGTTTCATCAACAATTCTACTCGTATGCACCCGTATTCGTACTCGTACAATACACAGCTTTTAGATGTATGTACTATTGGTATATACACTCCAATGATCAGCTATTAGTAGCCCATGTGAGTCACCTAACATATGTGGGAACCATCATTTGGCAACTAGCATGAAATATCTCATAAAATTACAAAAATATTAGTAATCATTCATGACTTATTTACATGAAAACAAAATTACATATCCTTTATATCTAATCCATACACCAACGACCAAAAACACCTACAAACACTTTCATTCTTCAATTTTTTTCATCTAATTAATCTCTCTCAAGTTCTATCTTCAAGTTCTAAGTGTTCTTCATATATTCTACAAGTTCTAGTTACATAAAATCAAGAATACTTTCAAGTTTGCTAGCTCACTTCCAATCTTGTAAGGTGATCATCCAACCTCAAGAAATCTTTGTTTCTTACAGTAGGATATCATTCTAATACAAGGTAATAATCATATTCAAACTTTGGTTCAATTTCTATAACTATAACAATCTTATTTCAAGTGATGATCTTACTTGAACTTGTTTTCATGTCATGATTCTGCTTCAAGAACTTCGAGCCATCCGAGGATCCGTTGAAGCTAGATCCATTTTTCTCTTTTCCAGTAGGTTTATCCAAGGAACTTAAGGTAGTAATGATGTTCATAACATCATTCGATTCATACATATAAAGCTATCTTATTCGAAGGTTTAAACTTGTAATCACTAGAACATAGTTTAGTTAATTCTAAACTTGTTCGCAAACAAAAGTTAATCCTTCTAACTTGACTTTTAAAATCAACTAAACACATGTTCTATATCTATATGATATGCTAACTTAATGATTTAAAACCTGGAAACACGAAAAACACCGTAAAACCGGATTTACGCCGTCGTAGTAACACCGCGGGCTGTTTTGGGTTAGTTAATTAAAAACTATGATAAAATTTGATTTAAAAGTTGTTATTCTGAGAAAATGATTTTTATTATGAACATGAAACTATATCCAAAAATTATGGTTAAACTCAAAGTGGAAGTATGTTTTCTAAAATGGTCATCTAGACGTCGTTCTTTCGACTGAAATGACTACCTTTACAAAAACGACTTGTAACTTATTTTTCCGACTATAAACCTATACTTTTTCTGTTTAGATTCATAAAATAGAGTTCAATATGAAACCATAGAAATTTGATTCACTCAAAACGGATTTAAAATGAAGAAGTTATGGGTAAAACAAGATTGGATAATTTTTCTCATTTTAGCTACGTGAAAATTGGTAACAAATCTATTCCAACCATAACTTAATCAACTTGTATTGTATATTATGTAATCTTGAAATACCATAGACACGTATACAATGTTTTGACCTATCATTTCGAAACATCTATATATATTTCGGAACAACCATAGACACTCTATATGTGAATGTTGGAGTTAGCTATACAGGGTTGAGGTTGATTCCAAAATATATATAGTTTGAGTTGTGATCAATACTGAGATACGTATACACTGGGTCGTGGATTGATTCAAGATAATATTTATCGATTTATTTCTGTACATCTAACTGTGGACAACTAGTTGTAGGTTACTAACGAGGACAGCTGACTTAATAAACTTAAAACATCAAAATATATTAAAAGTGTTGTAAATATATTTTGAACATACTTTGATATATATGTATATATTGTTATAGGTTCGTGAATCAACCAGTGGCCAAGTCTTACTTCCCGACGAAGTAAAAATCTGTGAAAGTGAGTTATAGTCCCACTTTTAAAATCTAATATTTTTGGGATGAGAATACATGCAGGTTTTATAAATGATTTACAAAATAGACACAAGTACGTGAAACTACATTCTATGGTTGAATTATCGAAATTGAATATACCCCTTTTTATTAAGTCTGGTAATCTAAGAATTAGGGAACAGACACCCTAATTGACGCGAATCCTAAAGATAGATCTATTGGGCCTAACAAACCCCATCCAAAGTATCGGATGCTTTAGTACTTCGAAATTTATATCATATCCGAAGGGTGTCCCGGAATGATGGGGATATTCTTATATATGCATCTTGTTAATGTCAGTTACCAGGTGTTCACCATATGAATGATTTTTATCTCTATGTATGGGATGTGTATTGAAATATGAAATCTTGCGGTCTATTATTATGATTTGATATATATAGGTTAAACCTATAACTCACCAACATTTTTGTTGACGTTTTAAGCATGTTTATTCTCAGGTGATTATTAAGAGCTTCCGCTGTCGCATACTTAAATAAAGACGAGACTTGGAGTCCATGCTTGTATGATATTGTGTAAAAACTGCATTCAAGAAACTTATTTTGTTGTAACATATTTGTATTGTAAACCATTATGTAATGGTCGTGTGTAAACAGGATATTTTAGATTATCATTATTTGATAATCTACGTAAAGCTTTTTAAAACCTTTATCTATGAAAAAAAGGTTATGGTTTGTTTTAAAAATGAATGCAGTCTTTGAAAAACGTCTCATATAGAGGTCAAAACCTCGCAACGAAATCAATTAATATGGAACGTTTTTAATCAATAAGAACGGGACATTTCACATGTATCCAATTTGTTAGCTGTCCAACACAACCACGATCCCCAGACAAAAGAATTCGCGTATTATATAGGCATATGAGAAGAAATTAAACAGATAATTACAAATTCAGTTCCCTTTCGTTATCAGTTTTTTACTTCTGCTTGTGGAGCGAATATTTCAGGTTTATAAATGAAATCCATTCAAATATTTTTCTACGAATATCATATATCAATTATATCTGTTTATCTTATAAATTAAACAGAATTATATATATTTTTACTATGTATCTATGTTCTTGAGTGTAAAACTCAATAGCCCAAAAACGAATCAAAATCAAAAATGTATTAATGCAATCATGTTATAAATCTTCAGTCTAAACTATCTGCAAAGTTGCAGATCCCAATTCTTTTTATCGAGGACGAATTTTAATGTCAAACTTGTGAAATTAAAAAGTCAACTATCTGTTCTTCACAAAATTCGAATTTGTTTTTATGATTTCAGTTAAATTGAAGGTTCAGAGAGTTTCTAATAATGATTTTAAACCTTTTTCATTTGGAAATCATAGTCTGAAACACTCTTGAAAATCGAATTGATGTTTGAGTTGTTCATGTTTCTCGTTAATACAGCAGGTCTGTATTTTTTTTTTGTTCAATGTGTTTAAATTACGCAAGATAAATTATTTCAGATAGTTTTCAATAAAGTCTCAAGAATTAAACAAAACCTTAATTCGTATTTTTACCCATGATTGGTCGATCACTGTTTTAAAGAAGAGGGAAGAAGGGAAAAACAGAAGAGTGAGTTAAATAAATTCAGGTTTGGGATTAAAACAGATAAGCAGAATTGGCTAGATGGTTGAGGGTGCGTTAGGCGAACGAGAGGTCTCGGGTTCGATCCCGACTTGGTGCAAATCTTTTTAAATATGGCTTCTAAATGTAGTCTTTATTTTTAAGATGATTATTATTATTATTATTATTATTATTATTATTATTATTATTATTATTATTATTATTATTATTATTATTATTATTATTATTATTATTATTATTATTATTATTATTGTTGTTGTTGTTATTATTTATTATGATAATTATTATTACTCCTAAAATCTAGATGTATAATTAATATTATGGTTGATATCATTAAATAGTATAGTATAATTATCATAGTTATAAGTATTAAAGTTATTATTATAAGTATTATTAATTACTAATGTTAGTATTATTATTTTCATAATTTCAGTATTAATATCATTATTATGAGTACGATTATTATTAATATGAACCTAATAAAAAAATTAATTATCATATTGATTAATATTAAAACTAGTATCATTATAAATATTAGAATTATTATTTTAAACATAAGTATTATTAATAATATCATCAGTAGTAGTAAAATGGTTACTATTATTATTATTATTATTATTATTAAGTATTAAGTATTATTATCAAAATGATTATTACCCTCTTTATTAATTTTTTTATCATTATTATAAGATTTAGTATTAAACTATCATTAACAGTAAAGATTAATATTTTTATAGTTATTATTATACCATTACATTTATCCTTAAGATTATTAAGATTATTATTTTTATTAGTAATAATAAGTATTATCCTTTTTACCACTACCAATATTAATTTAGTAATATTACAATTACTAGTTTCAACAAACAAACGATATATATAAAATAAAAATATATTTAACATATATAACTTAACTATATTAATGCTTTTTATATACAAAAAGAATACATTTAATGAAATAATGAAAAAATATATATAAGTTAATAATATAAAAGTTAAATCACTAATGATAATATATATTTGTTCGATTACAAGTATATGTTTTAATATGTATACAAATGATATAGGTTCGTGAATCCGAGGCCAACCCTGCATTGTTCAATATCGTCATATGTATTTTTACTACAAAATACAGTATGGTGAGTTCATTTGATTCCCTTTTACTCTTTACATTTTTAGGACTGAGAATACATGCGCTGTTTTTATAACTGTTTTATTAAATGCTTTTGAAATATATTTTGAACTGCGAATACATGAAATACTTTTATAACTGTTTTATAAAATAGACACAAGTAATCGAAACTACATTCTATGGTTGAATTATCGAACTCGAATGTGCCCTTTTTATCATGTTCGAAGTTTTCCCGGAATGATGGCGAATTTATCATGTCCGAAGTTTTCCCGGAATGATGGCAAATTTATCATGTCCGAAGTTTTCCCGGAATGATGGCGAATTTATCATGTCCGAAGTTTTCTCGGAAAGATGGCGAATTTATCATGTACGAAGTTTTCCCGGAATGATGGCCAATTTATCATGTCCGAAGTTTTCCCGGAATGATGGCGAATTTATCATGTCCGAAGTTTTCCCGGAATGATGGCTAATTTATCATGTCCGAAGTTGTCCCGGAATGATGAGGATATTTTATATGCAATTTGTTAAGGTCGATTACCAGGTATTCAATCTATATGAATGAATTTTATGTATAATGGTTATGGGAAATGGGAATATTAAATCTGGTGATCTATTAAAATGATGAATTTTATTGTTTACGATAAACCTATGAACTCACCAATCTTTTGGTTGACACTTTAAAGCAAGCTTATTCTCAGGTATTAAAAAATCTTCCGCTATGCATTAGCTCATCTTAAGGATATTACTTGGAGTCATTCATGACATATTTCAAAAGACGTTGCATTCGCGTCGTTGTGTTCATCAAGATTATTATTAAGTCAATTATAGTTGGATATATTATGAAATGGTATGCATGCCGTCAACTTTCGATGTAATGAAAGTTAGTCTTTCAAAAACGAATGCAATGTTTGTAAAATGTATCATACAGAGGTCAAGTGTGACGACCCGGAAATTTTTACCAAATTTAAACTTAATCTTTATATGTTTCCGACACGATAAGCAAAGCCTATAATATTGAGTCACAAAATTTTTGAACTGTATCATATGTTAAATTGACCTTCGACCATTCCCGACGATTCACGAATAACTAATTGTAAATAGATATATATATATATATATATATATATATATATATATATATATATATATATATATATATATATATATATATATATATATATATATATTTAAATATATGAAAATTTATAATAATGATTTGAAATATAAATTGAAATATTATATGAGTTAATTATTAGAAATTAATATGCAAAATAAAATATAATATAATATTATAATAATTATTATTAAGATATATCTATATATATATATATTTGAAGTATTGTTTATATCCTTTCTCCATTTAAAAGTCATCACAATCGCACCATGAACTAGGATAAATTTTAGTGAATGCTTTTCCTATTTAATCGACATTTACCAATTAGACAATACGCCACTTACCATCCACTAGTGGGTTACAAAGAACAAGGTTATATACAAGTGTATGTTGGGGAAAATATTTTACACGCATATTTTTTTGTTTTGTGGAGCCAAGAAATAGATTAAACATATGAAAACGCCTTTTTGATTTTTTCGAATACT
Organism: Rutidosis leptorrhynchoides; assembly: GCF_046630445.1. Classification (NCBI taxonomy): domain Eukaryota; kingdom Viridiplantae; phylum Streptophyta; class Magnoliopsida; order Asterales; family Asteraceae; genus Rutidosis; species Rutidosis leptorrhynchoides. The sequence goes on along the minus strand of NC_092337.1, from coordinate 266,509,781 downwards.
GTTGGGATTCATCGGATCATAGTGAGTCGATGAAGCCATATTTGTTTTATATGAACCACATACTAAATTACATTTATATTTGATATTTTATTATTAATATTATTATATATATTATTGTCCTTTGATTATATCCGTGAATCAATAGACAAATTGATTGAAATTGATCTCTATGATCTTATATGATTGTGATATAATATTATATTATATTATTGTTATCTATCTTAATTTAAATATATAATATACATATTACGCATATTGAACACCCATTTAAACTGCGCCTTCTTCTCTCAATCTACAACAATCATTTCAATCTCTTCACTTTATGTATATACACTGACATACAGATAGATATAACACAACCTCACCAAATTATTCATTTCATTCTCTCCTCTCTTTTTCCTAATCTTGAACTCATCATCACCACTATAGCAATCTCACTCAACCATACTCGACCACCACCCTTATCACCCTAGTCATTTTTGCAACCGGTGATAACCACCACCTTGTTCTACCATCGTGAATCACACACCACTTGTTCCTTCCTACTTCTTTCTTTTTGTCGATCAACACTCTAATTCACCTATAACCACCACCCTTGCTACAACTCACCATCATCCGCCACCATACTAAACTCTAACCTCACCACCACCTTATCATCACCACCATTGAAACCCACTTTTAATCTCTATGTTTCTGCTTCCATTCGAACGACACCACCTACTATCTTCTGTTCTCTTTTCAAATCACCCACCATCTCCTTAAATATTAGATGATCACCTCAACCACCTATTGCACCATTTTTGGCTGCTTCTGTCTTCCTGTTTCTGTTTTGATTTGGACCACACAACCACCATTAAACCGTTATCATTCATGTGTCAATTCGCTATAAATCGACACTGTTGCACCTGATTCTGTTTAGCCAAAGTGTGCAGCTACAGCTGCTACTGTTCAGATGTGTTCGCCACCCAAATAACCCAAGTGCACTTTAGTTTGGTTCTATTCTATTGCCGAGACTAAAAGCCATCGTAAGATCCTTATCAAATTAATAAATATTATAAAGTTTCATATTAAATAATGCAATTACAATCACTACTTATTCCCATATTTCTTTTTCATGGATGGCCGACAAAGTATAATAGCAACACCAAACTTGTGATTCAATTTTTGGACGTTTATACTCAAACCTATTAAATTCTTTTAGTGGGCCAGTTAGGTTTGTAGTGACCCGAACTTTTCCATGTTTTTATATATTAAATGAAATTGATATTTACATGATTAAATATTTCCAACATGTTAAGCAATCAAACTTGTTAAGACTTGATTAATTGAAATAGGTTTCATATAGACAATTGACCACCCAAGTTGACCGGCGATTCTCTAACGTTAAAACTTGTAAAACTATATGATGACATATATATGGATATATATATAGTTAACATGATATTATGATAAGTAAACATATCATTAAGTATATTAACAATGAACTACATATGTAAAAACAAGACTACTAACTTAATGATTTTCAAACGAGACATATATGTAACGATTATCGTTGTAACGACATTTAATATATATATATCATATTAAGATATATTAATACATCATGATATCATGATAATGTAATAATTTAACATCTCATTTGATTTGATAAATAATGGGTTAACAACATTTAACAAGATCGTTAACCTAAAGGTTTCAAAACAACACTTACATGTAACGACTAACGATGACTTAACGACTCAGTTAAAATGTATATACATGTAGTATTTTAATTTGTATTCATACACTTTTGAAAGACTTCAAGACACTTATCAAAATATTTCTACTTAACAAAAATGCTTACAATTACATCCTCGTTCAGTTTCATCAACAATTCTACTCGTATGCACCCGTATTCATACTCGTACAATACACAGCTTTTAGATGTATGTACCATTGGTATATATACTCCAATAATCAGCTCTTAGCAGCCTATGTGAGTCACCTAACACATGTGGGTACCATCATTTGGTAACTAGCATGAAATATCTCATAAAATTACAAAAATATGAGTAATCATTCATGACTTATTTACATGAAAACAAAATTACATATCCTTTATATCTAATCCATATACCAACGACCAAAAACACCTACAACCACTTTCATTCTTCAATTTTCTTCATCTAAGTGATCTCTCTCAAGTTCTATCTTCAAGTTCTAAGTGTTCTTCATAAATTCTACAAGTTCTAGTTTCATAAAATCAAGAATACTTACAAGTTTGCTAGCTTACTTCCAATCTTGTAGAGTGATCATCCAACCTCAAGAATTCTTTATTATTTACAGTAATATATCTTTCTAATATAAGGTAATACTCATATTCAAACTTTGATTCAATTTCTACAACTATAACAATCTTATTTCGAGTAAAAATCTTACTTGAACTATTTTCGTGTCATGATTCTGCTTCAAGAACTTTCAAGCCATCCAAGGATCCTTTGAAGCTAGATCCATTTTTCTCATTTCCAGTAGTTTTATCTAGAAAACTTGAGGTAGTAATGATGTTCATAACATCATTCAATTCATACATATAAAGCTATCTTATTCGAAGGTTTTAACTTGTAATCACTAGAACATAGTTTAGTTAATTCTAAACTTGTTCACAAACAAAAGTTAATCCTTCTAACTTGACTTTTAAAATCAACTAAACACATGTTCTATATCTATATGATATGCTAACTTAATGATTTAAAACCTGGAAACACGAAGAACACTGTAAAACCGGACATACGCCGTCGTAGTAACACCGCGGGCTGTTTTGGGTTAGTTAATTAAAAACTATGATAAACTTTGATTTAAAAGTTGTTCTTCTGGGAAAATGATTTTTCTTATGAACATGAAACTATAACCAAAAATCATGGTTAAACTCAAAGTGGAAGTATGTTTTCTAAAATGGTCTTCTAGACGTCGTTCTTTTGACTGAAATGACTACCTTTACAAAAAATGACCTGTAACTTATATTTTTGACTATAAACCTATACGTTTTCTGTTTAGATTCATAAAACAAAGTTCAATATGAAACCAGAACAATTTGATTCACTCAAAACGGATTTAAAATGAAGAAGTTATGGGTAAAACAAGATTGGATAATTTTTCTTGCTGTAGCAACGTGAAAATTGGTAATAAATCTATATTAATCATATCCTAGCTAACTTATATTGTATTATACATGTATTCTAATATATTATGTAATCTTGGAATACCATAGACACGTATGCAAATGTTTTGACATATCATATCGACCCATGTGTATATATTATTTGGAACAACCATAGACACTCTATATGCAGTAATGTGAGAGTTAGCTATACAGGGTTGAGGTTGATTCCAAATATATATATACTTTGAGTTGTGATCTAGCCTGATATGTGTATACACTGGGTCGTGGATTGATTCAAGATAATATATATCAATTTTTTTCTGTACATCTAACGTTGGAAAACTAGTTGTAGGTTACTAACGTGGACAGCTGACTTAATAAACTTAAAACATCAAAATGTATTAAAAGTGTTATAAATATATTTTGAATATACTTTGATATATATGTACATATTTGTTATAGGTTCGTGAATCGACCAGTGGCCAAGTCTTACTTCCCGACGAAGTAAAAACCTGTGAAAGTGAGTTATAGTCCCACTTTTAAAATCTAATATTTTTGGGATGAGAATACATGCAGGTTTTATAAATGATTTACAAAATAGACACAAGTACATGAAACTACATTCTATGGTTGAATTATCAAAATCGAATATGCCCTTTTTATTAAGTCTGGTAATCTAAGAATTAGGGAACGGACACCCTAATTGACGTGAATCCTAAAGATAGATCTATTGGGCCTAACAAACCCCATCCAAAGTACCAGATGCTTTAGTACTTCGAAATTTATATCATATCTGAAGGGTATCCCGGAATGATGGGGATATTCTTATAAATGCATCTTGTTAATGTCGGTTACCAGGTGTTCACCATATGAATGATTTTTATCTCTATGTATGGGATGTATATTGAAATATGAAATCTTCTGGTCTATTGTTACGATTTGATATATATAGGTTAAACCTATAACTCATCAACATTTTTGTTGACGTTTAAAGCATGTTTATTCTCAGGTGAATATTAAGAGCTTCCGCTGTTGCATACTAAAATAAGGACAAGATTTGGAGTCCATGTTTGTATGATATTATGTAAAAACTACATTCAAGAAACATATGTCGATGTAATATATTTCTATTGTAAACCATTATGTAATGGTCGTGTGTAAATAGTATATTTTAGATTATCATTATTTGATAATCTACGTAATGCTTTTGAAACCTTTATTGATAAAATAAAGGTTATGTTGTTTTAAAAATGAATGCAGTCTTTGAAAAATGTCTAATATAGAGGTCAAAACCTCCACCGAAATCAGTTAATATGGAACGTTTATAATCAATATAAACGGGACATTTCAGTTGGTATCCGAGCGTTGGTCTTAGAGAACCAGAAAATTTGCATTAGTGTGTCTTATCGAGTTTGTTAGGATGCATTAGAGAGTCTGGACTTCGACCGTGTTTTCTTTAAAAATGATTGCTTAACATTTTTGTTGGAAACTATATATTATTAACATGTAAATATTATGTGATATATTAATCTCTTAACATGTTTGATATTATGTGATAGATGTCTACCTCTAGCACAAATCCCATTGACTCACCTAATAATAACGAAGAGTCGAATATATATTGGCAAGATTCACAAGTTCCCGAAGAACCGGAAGAAGAGGAAACGGAACCGGAAGAAGAGGAATCGGAAGAAGAGGAACCAGAAGAAGAGGAACCGGAAGAAGAAGAGGTTCCTGAGGAGGGAATAGTAGAAACCACAGAAAACCGGTCAAATAAAAGAAAATCCTCAACCAATGGACCAAAGTTAATAATGGTCAATGGTGTTTCCGCTAAGGAAGCAAAATATTATGAAAATTACCAATTTTCCGATGAATCGGATCCTGATGAAGTTCCGATGATGTTATAGAAATTACACCGACCCAATTTAATGAGGCAAAAGAAAATAATAAGGGAAAAGGCATCAAAATAGAGAAATCTGATTCCGACCCCGATGAACTTTATATGTACCGTCAACACCCGTATTTTCAATATCGTGACAATAACCCGGGAACCTCTAAACCACCAGGTTTTTCTAAACCATTGTGGAAAACGATGACTCGTATTAGAGGTGTAGCGACCCCGACAAATCGTCAAATGACGGCGTCATCTACGTATGGTCCCATTACATGGTCGTAAGTCTTTATAACAAAGTTTGACCGAAAAGTATGTCGCATTCATTTCATAAATAAGGGTGTTTCAAAGTTTACAAAAGTAGTTTCCATAACAAGTACATAACAATGTTTAAAGTTTGTATGAAACACGTGCGACACGATTAAAAGTAGTCAAAAAGACGCTCCACGTAAGCAAGTATACTCGACATCCAATGCAAGTATCAAATAGTATGAGCGGAAGCATGTATCACCTAAGTTCAAGGACCTGAGAAAAACATAGAGAATCTGTCAACGAAAACGTTGGTGAAATCATAGGTTTAAATAAGTAAATGAGTAATAGTAAGTTGAACCACAAGATTTGCAACATCGATAAAGCCATAGTACATTCTAAAAGTTAATATTCACGAGCACCCAATTATCAAAGCTTAACGTTCCGTCCGTTGAATACCCCGTCAATTAGTGCTAGAACAACACTGTTCCCGAAAATATATTTCATTCGTAAACGGTAGCGAACCGTTTGAATGAGGGTTTGTCAAACCCATATGGCCATATAACATAAGTTCTCGCTTACACCATCTGATGTAACTAATGATAATCGGATTGAGGATTTTCGTTCTAAACTCGTATGTAGAATGTTTGTTTTCCCGTTCTTGTGTTCACTTAGTTCAAAAGAATCGTTTATGTTTTCTCATCCCAAAAGTAAGTTCAAAAGAGTAAAAAGTGGGACTATGATCTCACCTTGTATGCACGAACCAAACAGTACTCCGACAAGTAAACGTGCAGTAACAATGCTAGTCTTGACCTAAACAAATAGGTTGTATCAATAACGAAAGTCACGAGGGGTCAAAGTTGTTCAATTAGTCCTATGGCTCAATACGACTCGATTACGAAGCATGTGAAGCAAATAGTCAAGTTTCATGCAAGGTACACGTATAGAAACAAGTTAGAAAGATTACATAAGTAATTGGTCAAGTTTGATTAAAAGTCAGACTTGGTCGGGTCAAAGTCAACGAAAAAGTCAACACGTTCGGGTCGGGTCTCGGACAAATTTTCTGAAGTTTTTAATCATATATAAGCATGTTAAAACAAGTTACACGTAAGTTGGAGGTCTAGAACGTCCTAAACATTTTATGTCAAAAGGCCTCGCAAACAGCCCACTTTAGTGTAATGGGACGGCGTCCCAATTAGGCTAGACGGCGTCCCATTTTAAAGATCAAGACGGCGTCTTGGTAGCCTAGACGGCGTCTAGGTTTTAAGGGCAGGACGGCGTCCTGATTCCTGGGACGGCGTCTAGGCATGATTTCAGGCCCTGCTTGCTGAACTCCTAAGTACACGAATCAAAACTCAAACCCACACAATTTACAAACCGCAAACATTCAAGGCATGTATTTTATATCACCGGAAAGGTATTTTGACAAGGAACATAACTATGCACTTATTATCAATTAAACTTTCACATACAACAACCAAAAACCGCATTTAGTGACCCTCATTCAATACACACAAGTCATAAATGCCATTTAATGATTCGGCAACCAAATTACATGAACAATATGCCGTTTCGAAGGTAATTAAGCATACAACACAACCTAACACTTACCATTAACATTTCATGTCATTTAATGCATCAAAAATTCATTCTTAGTTCATGAAACCCTAACCAAAAATCACCAAATTTCATAATCAAGTTTAAGGGGTTTCTTTGATCAATCTTTACATCCAAATGAAGCTAGTAACACTAGGAACAAGATTAAAACATGAACTCATAACATCAAACAACATATAAACACTTAAAACTCAAGATTAAACATGTTAACTTTCCATATGAACTAGTTACTTCAAAATATCAAAACGAGCATACAAAACACATAAACAAACTAGACTTGAGCCATAGATACTAATTAACAAACTTATAACTTAAAAATCTCAAGAACACAAAGATTAGTGATTTTAGAAAGTTACCCAAAATTGATGAAACCGGTATGAAATCGAAGAGGGGATCACGAGGAGTTCAAATATGTATTTTGTTTGGCAAGAAGATCACTAGCTCGGTTTTGGATGATGAATCTTTGTTCTTGAAGTTGAGAGGAAAAGTTGAAGTATTAAGAAATTGGAAGAGATGAATGAATGGATAGAATGAGAGTTTGACTCTTTGACCTAGTCACAAGTTTCAACATTTGGCAAGATTGGTCCCTCAACTTAAATCGGGTGCGGGAATTACCTAACAAGATAATTCAAACGCATATTAACGAGATGTGTTATAAACATCTAACGGAACTTAAATAGTTAAACGGAAAAGTTGACAGAAAAAGGCGGGATGTTACATTACCTACACCTTAAAAGAAATTTCGTCCCGAAATTTAAGTAGGCGTAGTAGTCGTTGTTTCTTCCTCGAGATCTTGCGTTTCCGAATTCACGAATAGGTGAGGATACTTCCTTTGCATTTGATCTTGTCTTTCCCAAGTAAACTCGGGTCCTCTTTTGGCATTCCAACGAACCTTGACAATCGGAATTCGGCTTTGTTTCAATGTCTTGACGGAGGTGTCCACAATTTCAACCGGTTCCTCCACAAAATGAAGTTTGTCATCAATAGTAAGTTCTTCGAGAGGGATGACGATATCGGGTTCGGCAAGACACTTTTTCAAGTTAGATACATGGAAGGTAGGATGAACGGAGTTCAATTGAGGCGGAAGATCTAAACGATAAGCAACGGTTCCAATACGCTCCAAGATTTCGAAAGGACCAATATACCGCGGATTTAGCTTCCCGCGTTTCCCAAAACGGATTACACCCTTCCAAGGTGCGACTTTTAACATTACTCGGTCACCGGCTTGAAATTCAAGATCGTTGCGTCGTTTGTCGGTATAGCTCTTTTGACGACTTCGGGCCGTCCTAAGCCTATCTCGAATTTGAATGATTTTCTCGGTGGTTTCGTGAATGAGTTCGGGTCCGATGATTTGCACGTCGCCTACCTCGGCCCAACAAAGAGGTGAACGACATTTGCGGCCATATAGCGCTTCAAAAGGTGCGGCTTTAATACTCGCGTGATAACTATTGTTGTAAGAGAACTCGGCGAGAGGTAAGTGCTTGTCCCAAGCTTTTCCGAAATCAACCACGCAAGCTCGTAACATGTCCTCTAAGGTTTGAATTGTACGTTCGCTTTGTCCATCGGTTTGAGGATGATATGCGGTGCTCATGTCTAAACGCGTTCCCAACGCTTCTTGCAATGTACGCCAAAATCTAGAAACGAAACGGCCATCTCGGTCGGAGATAATCGATAAAGGTACACCGTGTCGGGCTACGATCTCCTTAATGTAAAGTTGTGCAAGTTTCTCCATTTTGTCCGTTTCTTTCATGGCAAGGAAGTGTGCGGATTTGGTGAGACGGTCAACAATAACCCAAATGGTATCATAACCGCCCGTCGTTTTTGGTAGCTTGGTGATAAAATCCGTCGTTATCCTTTCCCACTTCCATTGCGGGATCTCGGGTTGTTGAAGTAGTCCGGACGGTCTTTGGTGTTCGGCTTTGACTTTGGAACATGTCAAACACTTGGAAACATAAGTGGCTACGTCCCTTTTGATGTTCGGCCACCAATATAGTTGTTTAAGGTCGTGGTACATCTTATTGGCACCGGGGTGAATCGAGTATCGTGACTTATGGGCTTCATCTAAAATAAGGCTTCGTAGATCCCCATAACTAGGCACCCAAATTCTTCCGGCGAAATATCGGAGTCCGTTTTCTTTAACTTCGAATCGAGAGGTGAGGACGTTCAAGTGTTCGAGAGAGATGTTTTCATCCTTGAGAGCCTCATCTTGGGCTACCCGAATTTGGCTATTAAGGTTGGTGTGAATGGTGATGTTTAAAGCTCGGACACGGAGAGGCACCGCTCTTTCTTTTCGACTTAAGGCATCGGCTACTACATTTGCCTTCCCGGGATGGTAACGAAGCTCGCAATCGTAATCGTTTAAGGTTTCAATCCACCTTCGTTGTCTCATGTTTAGTTGTTTTTGATCGAAAATGTGTTGAATGCTTTTGTGATCGGTGAAGATAGTACTCTTGGTTCCATAAAGATAGTGTCTCCACATTTTAAGTGCAAAGACAACGGCTCCGAGTTCGAGATCATGTGTCGTATAGTTTCGTTCATGAATTTTGAGTTGTCGAGAAGCATAAGCAATGACTTTCGTTCGTTGCATCAATACACACCCAAAACCATGTTTTGAGGCATCGCAATATACAACAAAGTCATCATTGCCTTCGGGAAGTGACAAGATAGGAGCGGTGGTTAGCTTCGTTTTCAAGATTTGGAATGCGGATTCATGTTCGGTCGCCCAAATGAATTTCTTTCCCTTGTGAGTCAATGCGGTTAGAGGACGTGCAACCAAAGAGAAATTTTCGATGAATCTACGATAGTACCCGGCGAGACCCAAAAATTGACGAATGTGAGTAGGAGTAGTAGGAGTCTCCCATTTGCTAATGGCTTCGATTTTCGTTGGATCGACTTTAATACCTTGGTCACTTACAACATGACCAAGAAATTGAACTTCCTTTAACCAAAATTCACACTTGGAGAATTTGGCATAGAGTTGTTCTTGTCTTAAAAGTTCAAGCACAAGTCGGAGATGTTGTTCGTGCTCTTCTTCATTTTTAGAATAGATTAATATGTCATCGATGAACACAATAACGAATTTATCGAGATACGGTTTGCACACGCGGTTCATAAGATCCATGAACACCGCCGGTGCGTTAGTGAGACCAAATGGCATGACAAGGAATTCATAACTACCATAACGAGTTCGGAAAGCGGTTTTGGAGACATCTTCCCCCTTAACCCTCAATTGATGATAACCCGAGCGGAGATCGATTTTCGAATATACACAAGACCCTTGTAGTTGATCAAAGAGGTCATCGATGCGAGGAAGAGGATATCGGTTCTTAACCGTCAATTTATTTAGTTCACGATAATCAATGCACATTCGTAGGGATCCGTCTTTCTTTTTAACAAACAAAATCGGAGCGCCCCAAGGTGAATGGCTAGGTTGGATAAAACCACGATCAAGTAGTTCTTGGATTTGACTTTGCAATTCTTGCATTTCAGATGGAGCGAGTCTATATGGTGCACGCGCTACGGGTGCGGCTCCTGGAATAAGATCGATTTGAAATTCAACCGGTCGATGAGGTGGAAGACCCGGTAATTCGTCGGGAAATACATCGGAATAGTCACTAACAATTGGCACATCATCGATGTGCTTCTCATCGGACTCGACTTTCTTAACGTGAGCAAGGATCGCAAAACAACCCTTACGGAGTAGTTTTCTAACTTTAATACTCGAAACGAGGTTGAGTCCGGTGCAACTCTTATCGCCATAGACGATCAAAGGTTCACCATTCTCGATAGGAATTCGGATTGCATTAAGATCACAAAGAATGTGAGATTTCGTTTTGACTAACCAATTCATACCGATTATTACATCAAAGCTTCCTAGTTCCATGGGTATCAAGTCAATTTCAAATTCCTTACCCAAAATGTTCAAAGTACACCCCCGGTAATATGTGTCGGCACTTAAGAGTTTTCCGTCGGCCACTTCGATGGAATAAGTAGTATCTAAAGGGTGTGGTGGAGTGCAAAGGGTAGGAGCTAAAGTCTTGGACACAAAACATTTATCGGCACCCGAATCGAATAAGCAAGTAACATAAGAGTTGTTGAGAAGAAACGTACCCGTGACTAGTTCATTGTCATCTCGGGCTTCCTCGGTGTTGATGTTAAAGGCTCGGCCTCGGTTGTTGGGGTTGGCTTTCTTTTTCGGGCATTCGTTCTTATAATGGCCCGTTTGGCCACATTCATAACAAGTGACCGTCCTTGGAGGATTGGGCCCCTTTCGAGCGACGGGGGCGGTGCTTGTGCAATTGTTGGCCCTATGACCAACTCCTTGGCAACGGTGACAAATTAGCTTGTTACATTCGCCGTAATGATGTTTGTGGCACTTGTTGCACAAAGGTAAGTTTCCGACATAACCCTTCTTGCCGTCGTTGTTGAAGGGCTTTTTGGTGAAGGTGTTGTTGTTGTAGTTGGTTGATGGAGTGGCTTCCCATTTCCTTTTGTTGCCACCCGACTTGTCCTCGGCCTTAGGAGCCGGTACTACGATTTCGTCAACCGTTTCAATTAGTTGGCGAGCCATGTTCATAGCGGCTTGATGAGTAGTGGGTTTGGATGACATCACCCCTTGTTTGATGCTTTTTGGAAGACCGAGCATGTAGAGCTCAATCCTTTGAGATTCGGGGTTAACAAGATTAGGACACATTAAGGATAGTTCGGCGAAGCGTTGATTATAAGCCTTAAGATCGTTTCCGACCGCTTTCAAAGCTCTTAGTTCTTCCTCGAGCTTTCGGGTTTCTTCGCGCGGAAAGTATTCGACAATCATCTTTTCCTTCAAATCGGCCCAAGAGAGGGCATGAGCTTCATCGGTACCCACCGATTGAACATAGGTGTTCCACCATGTTAGAGCAATTCCGGAGAAAGTGTGGGTGGAGTATTTGACCTTGTCTTGATCCCGACAACCGCTTATGCTAAAGACGGCCTCGGTTTGTTCAAACCAACGAGTAAGCACAACCGGTCCACCGGTTCCATCATAAGTGTGAGGTTTGCACCCCATGAAAGCTTTGTAGGAGCATCCCTCGTTTGAGTTACCGGCCCCATTGTTGTTGTTGTTGTGGTTGTTGTTATTGTTATTGTTGTTGGAAGAGTGACCGGCCATGGCCGCATCTACGGCGGTAGCTATCATCCGTTCGAGAGCTTGTTCGGGAGTTTCATTACGGCGTACACGACGAGGAGCCATTGTTCCTTCAAAATAAAAGAATACCGTTGGTTAGTATTCTAAATGATACTAACCGTGATATGGGATAAAGATAGAGAGAGAATTATCCTTGACCTGCCTTAAATTCTTTATGTCATAATGTCGGTATGTTCATATGAGTCACCGTAATATAATTTCCGGGAATTATATTACCCTAATTCATATGTGCATTCGACATTACATCATATAGTCAAGGTGGCGTGTCAATTAAATTATACAACGCAAGATTTAGATAGGATAAGAGTAGATATGAGTAAGAGAGTTCGAGTATAAATGCACAAATAGTCAAGTAATTCCTACGTCAAGTCTATATGCCGGTTGTAGTCTAGACTCACCAATGTACCCTAAGACTCGGGGTTGACACCAATGAACTCTAAATCCCTACAACCAAAGCTCTGATACCACTTGTAGCGACCCCGACAAATCGTCAAATGACGGCGTCATCTACGTATGGTCCCATTACATGGTCGTAAGTCTTTATAACAAAGTTTGACCGAAAAGTATGTCGCATTCATTTCATAAATAAGGGTGTTTCAAAGTTTACAAAAGTAGTTTCCATAACAAGTACATAACAATGTTTAAAGTTTGTATGAAACACGTGCGACACGATTAAAAGTAGTCAAAAAGACGCTCCACGTAAGCAAGTATACTCGACATCCAATGCAAGTATCAAATAGTATGAGCGGAAGCATGTATCACCTAAGTTCAAGGACCTGAGAAAAACATAGAGAATCTGTCAACGAAAACGTTGGTGAAATCATAGGTTTAAATAAGTAAATGAGTAATAGTAAGTTGAACCACAAGATTTGCAACATCGATAAAGCCATAGTACATTCTAAAAGTTAATATTCACGAGCACCCAATTATCAAAGCTTAACGTTCCGTCCGTTGAATACCCCGTCAATTAGTGCTAGAACAACACTGTTCCCGAAAATATATTTCATTCGTAAACGGTAGCGAACCGTTTGAATGAGGGTTTGTCAAACCCATATGGCCATATAACATAAGTTCTCGCTTACACCATCTGATGTAACTAATGATAATCGGATTGAGGATTTTCGTTCTAAACTCGTATGTAGAATGTTTGTTTTCCCGTTCTTGTGTTCACTTAGTTCAAAAGAATCGTTTATGTTTTCTCATCCCAAAAGTAAGTTCAAAAGAGTAAAAAGTGGGACTATGATCTCACCTTGTATGCACGAACCAAACAGTACTCCGACAAGTAAACGTGCAGTAACAATGCTAGTCTTGACCTAAACAAATAGGTTGTATCAATAACGAAAGTCACGAGGGGTCAAAGTTGTTCAATTAGTCCTATGGCTCAATACGACTCGATTACGAAGCATGTGAAGCAAATAGTCAAGTTTCATGCAAGGTACACGTATAGAAACAAGTTAGAAAGATTACATAAGTAATTGGTCAAGTTTGATTAAAAGTCAGACTTGGTCGGGTCAAAGTCAACGAAAAAGTCAACACGTTCGGGTCGGGTCTCGGACAAATTTTCTGAAGTTTTTAATCATATATAAGCATGTTAAAACAAGTTACACGTAAGTTGGAGGTCTAGAACGTCCTAAACATTTTATGTCAAAAGGCCTCGCAAACAGCCCACTTTAGTGTAATGGGACGGCGTCCCAATTAGGCTAGACGGCGTCCCATTTTAAAGATCAAGACGGCGTCTTGGTAGCCTAGACGGCGTCTAGGTTTTAAGGGCAGGACGGCGTCCTGATTCCTGGGACGGCGTCTAGGCATGATTTCAGGCCCTGCTTGCTGAACTCCTAAGTACACGAATCAAAACTCAAACCCACACAATTTACAAACCGCAAACATTCAAGGCATGTATTTTATATCACCGGAAAGGTATTTTGACAAGGAACATAACTATGCACTTATTATCAATTAAACTTTCACATACAACAACCAAAAACCGCATTTAGTGACCCTCATTCAATACACACAAGTCATAAATGCCATTTAATGATTCGGCAACCAAATTACATGAACAATATGCCGTTTCGAAGGTAATTAAGCATACAACACAACCTAACACTTACCATTAACATTTCATGTCATTTAATGCATCAAAAATTCATTCTTAGTTCATGAAACCCTAACCAAAAATCACCAAATTTCATAATCAAGTTTAAGGGGTTTCTTTGATCAATCTTTACATCCAAATGAAGCTAGTAACACTAGGAACAAGATTAAAACATGAACTCATAACATCAAACAACATATAAACACTTAAAACTCAAGATTAAACATGTTAACTTTCCATATGAACTAGTTACTTCAAAATATCAAAACGAGCATACAAAACACATAAACAAACTAGACTTGAGCCATAGATACTAATTAACAAACTTATAACTTAAAAATCTCAAGAACACAAAGATTAGTGATTTTAGAAAGTTACCCAAAATTGATGAAACCGGTATGAAATCGAAGAGGGGATCACGAGGAGTTCAAATATGTATTTTGTTTGGCAAGAAGATCACTAGCTCGGTTTTGGATGATGAATCTTTGTTCTTGAAGTTGAGAGGAAAAGTTGAAGTATTAAGAAATTGGAAGAGATGAATGAATGGATAGAATGAGAGTTTGACTCTTTGACCTAGTCACAAGTTTCAACATTTGGCAAGATTGGTCCCTCAACTTAAATCGGGTGCGGGAATTACCTAACAAGATAATTCAAACGCATATTAACGAGATGTGTTATAAACATCTAACGGAACTTAAATAGTTAAACGGAAAAGTTGACGGAAAAAGGCGGGATGTTACAAGAGGAACATCATATATCCCTAGAAGATTAGGAAAAAGAACCAAGTCCAAAGAAGAAGAAACCAGTGATTCAGATTAGAGGGGTGTGAGCATGTTGTGTAATAAATGTATTGTAGTGTGCTTGTACTTTTATGTTCTATGTAAAAATTGCTTGTATTGTTTGTTTATACGAATCTAATCCTTGTCTATTTTACAGTATAAAAACAAAATGGACGTTAAGGGTAGACAATTGAATATTTTAGAAGACCTACCAGAGGATATGATTGAGGAAATCTTGTATAGAGTCGGTCAGAATTCATCAGCACATTTAGTTATGGCGAAATTAATTTGTCAAATATTTGAAAGACTTTCCAGAAATGCCTTAGTTTATAAAAGGCTTTCCTTTGATAGGTGGGGTATGTCACATTGGGGAGACTTTAAGTTACGCCGTGTTTTCTTTAAAGCGTTAAATGTGGGGAACCCAAATGCAATTTTACGCTACGGGTCAAGAACCTATTTTGACTCAACATATCCCAACATAGGATTTCATGAATTAGAAAGAGCTTCTAACATGCAACATAAAGAAGCATGTTATGCTTACGGGTTAGTGATGTTCGCTTCTTACCAAAGTGAGAAAAAGAACATCGGATTGTAGCTTTTAAACAAAACGTTCCCATAAGTGATGGAGTCGGTAATTGGGGTAAGAAATGAGGTTTTTAGGTTATTACGAGACTGTTGGTCATTACGTAACCTTCATCCTTTTGACGACGTTACAACACATTGTCTTACTATCGGTCACAAATGTTATGTTCCACAAAACCAAGGATGGGAAGTGGTATTAGTAAAACCAGAATGCATGACTTGTTTCTGGACGTATGAATTACGTGTCTTTATTGCCTTTGCTGAACGCCTTATTTATTAACTAGAATTATCTTCGCAACTACTTTGTATCAAAGTTTTATGTGCTATATTTCATGATATATGTAAAAAAAAGCGGTATTGTAAGTTTGCAAGTTATTGTATAAAGGTTTGAATATGATAATTTTTTTTTTTTTGTGATTAGTTTTTCATATAGAATTGTAGTAGTTGAAATGGTATGTTAGCTACTAAGTATGAACTTAACGGGTAGGTACTACCCGAATTAAAGAGTATAAAATGCTAATATGAAGAAAGAGCTTTTATAAATAAGTTCATATTACGCTACGAAATACTATTGACTACACTTGATATTCTATATGATTAACTCGTTTCATTTGACTATTTTGAAGGAAATGGCACCGACTACTCGACACACCTTGAATATGAGCGAAGAGGAATTTCGTGCCTTTCTTGCTTCAAACATAGCCACAGTACAGGCTGCGCTACATACCAACAATAACTCTGAATCTAGCAATACAGCTAACAGCGCAAGAAATCGTGTAGGATGCTCCTACAAGGAATTCACTGCCTGCAAACCTTCAGAATTTGATGGGACTGAAGGACCAATCGGATTGAAACGGTGGACCGAGAAAGTTGAATCGGTGTTTGCCATAAGTAAGTGTGCTGAAGGAGACAAAGTGAAGTACGCTACGCATACCTTCACAGGTATTGCGTTAACATGGTGGAATACCTATCTAGAGCAAGTGGGACAAGATGCTGCTTACGTGCTACCATGGTCAGCATTCAAGCACTTGATGAACGAGAAGTACCATCCCAGAACCGAGGTCAATAAGCTCAAGTCAGAACTTAGAGGGTTACGAACTCAGGGATTCAATATTATTTCGTACGAAAGACGATTCACAGAATTGTGCCTATTGTGTCCGAGAGCGTTCGAAGATGAGGAAGAGAAGATCGACGCATTTATGAAAGGGTTACCGGAGAGAATCCAAGAAGATATAAGTTCACACGAGCCTGCCTCCATACAAAAGGCATGTATAATGGCTCACAAACTAGTGAACCAGATTGAGGAAAGAATTAAAGAACAGGCGGCTGAAGAGGCCAATGTGAAGCAAGTCAAAAGAAAGTGGGAGGAAAACGGTGATAAGAATCACCAATACAACAACAACAACAAAAATTACAACAATAATTGCAACAACTATCCCAACAATCGTAACATCAATCGCAACTTCAACAAACGGCCCAACAACAACAACAACAACAACAACAGCAACTACAACAATCATCCCAACAATAATAACAACATCAATAACAACAACAACAACAACAACAATCAAAAGCAGCTATGCCAAAGGTGTGAAAAGTATCACTCGGGGTTCTGCACCAAATTTTGCAACAAGTGTAAAAGAAATGGTCATAGCGCGGC
The DNA here is from genome assembly GCF_046630445.1 of Rutidosis leptorrhynchoides. Classification (NCBI taxonomy): domain Eukaryota; kingdom Viridiplantae; phylum Streptophyta; class Magnoliopsida; order Asterales; family Asteraceae; genus Rutidosis; species Rutidosis leptorrhynchoides. The sequence goes on along the minus strand of NC_092337.1, from coordinate 266,492,587 downwards.
GAAGTGTGAGGTTTACGGACCAAGTGTTAATAGAACGAAAGGAACAAATGGTGTCGGAACAAGTAATGGCGGAGCAAGTAGTGTCGGAGCAAGTTATGCCAATGTAGTTTATTATAAATGTGGAAAATCGGGCCGCATTATAAGAAATTGCCCGAACCAGGAGAACACGAATGGACAAGGCCGTGGAAGAGTTTTCAATATTAATGCGGCAGAGGCACAGGAAGACCGGGAGCTTGTTACGGGTACGTTTCTTATTAACAATAAATCTGCTTACGTTTTATTTGATTCGGGTGCGGATAGAAGCTATATGAGTAGAGATTTTTGTGCTAAATTAAGTTGTCCATTGATGCCGTTGGATAGTAAATTTTTACTCGAATTAGTAAACGGTAAATTAATTTCAGCAGATTATATATGCCGGAATCGAGAAATTAAACTGGGTAGCGAAATATTTAAGATTGATTTGATACCCGTAGAGTTAGGGAGTTTTGATGTAATAGTTGGCATGGACTGGCTGAAGAAGGTGAAAGCAGAGATCGTATGTTATAAAAATACAATTCGCATTGTACGAGAAGAAGGAGAACCCTTAATGGTGTATGGAGAAAAGGGCAACACGAAGCTACATCTTATTAGTAATTTGAAGGCACAAAAACTAATAAGAAAAGGTTGCTATGCTGTTCTAGCACACGTCGAAAAAGTACAAACTGAAGAAAAGAGCATCAATGATGTTCCTGTCGCAAAAGAATTTCTCGATGTATTTTCGAAAGAATTACCGGGACTACCTCCACATCGATCTGTTGAATTTCAAATAGATCTTGTACCAGGAGCTGCACCAGTAGCTCGTGCTCCTTATAGACTCGCACCCAGCGAGATGAAAGAACTGCAGAGCCAACTGCAAGAACTATTAGAATGTGGTTTCATTCGACCAAGCACATCACCATGGGGAGCTCCTGTTTTGTTTGTCAAGAAGAAGGATGGTACATTTAGGTTGTGTATTGACTACAGAGAGTTGAATAAACTTACCATCAAAAAACCGTTATCCACTGCCGAGAATTGACGACTTATTTGATCAACTACAAGGCTCGCCGGTTTATTCGAAAATCGATTTACGTTCTGGATATCATCAAATGCGAGTAAAGGAGGATGATATTCCAAAAACTGCTTTTAGGACGCGTTATGGTCATTACGAGTTTATGGATATGCCGTTTGGATTGACACCAGCTGTGTTTATGGACCTTATGAACCGAGTGTGTGGGCCATATCTTGACAAGTTTGTCATTGTTTTCATCGATGACATACTTATTTACTCAAAGAATGATCAAGAGAACGAAGAACATTTGAGAAAAGTGCTAGAAGTATTGAGGAAAGAAAAACTGTACGCTAAGTTTTCAAAGTGTGCATTTTGGTTGGAAGAAGTTCAATTCCTCGGTCACATAGTGAACAAAGAAGGTATCCAGGTGGACCCGACAAAGATCGAAACCGTTGAAAAGTGGGAAACCCCAAAAACTCGGAAGCATATACGTCAATTTTTAGGATTGGCTGGTTACTACAGAAGATTCATCCAAGATTTCTCCAAAATAGCAAAACCCTTGACTGCATTAACGCATAAAGGGAAGAAATTTGAATGGAAGGATGAACAAGAGAAGGCGTTTCAATTATTGAAGAAAAAGTTAACTACGGCACCTATATTGTCATTGCCTGAAGGGAATGATGATTTTGTGATTTATTGTGACGCATCAAAGCAAGGTCTCGGTTGTGTATTAATGCAACAGACGAAGGTGATTGCTTATGCATCTAGACAATTGAAGATTCACGAGCAAAATTATATGACGCATGATTTGGAATTAGGCGCGGTTGTTTTTGCATTAAAGACTTTGAGGCACTACTTATATGGGGTCAAAATTATTATATATACCGACCACAAAAGTCTTCAACACATATTTAATCAGAAACAACTGAATATGAGGCAGCGTAGGTGGATTGAATTGTTGAATGATTACGACTTTGAGATTCGTTAACACTCGGGGAAGGCAAATGTGGTAGCCGACGCCTTGAGCAGAAAGGACAGAGAACCCATTCGAGTAAAATCTATGAATATAATGATTCACACTAACCTTACTACTTAAATAAAGGAGGCGCAACAAGGAGTTTTAAAAGAGGGAAATTTAAAGGATGAAATACCCAAAGGATCGGAGAAGCATCTTAATATTCAGGAAGACGGAACCCGGTATAGGGCTGAAAGAATTTGGGTACCAAAATTTGGAGATATGAGAGAAATGGTACTTAGAGAAGCTCATAAAACTAGATACTCAATACATCCTGGAACGGGGAAGATGTACAAGGATCTTAAGAAACATTTTTGGTGGCCAGGTATGAAAGCCGATATTGCTAAATATGTAGGAGAATGTTTGACGTGTTCTAAGGTCAAAGCTGAACATCAGAAACCATCAGGTCTACTACAACAACCTGAAATCCCGGAATGAAAATGGGAAAACCAACCTGAAATCCTGGAATGAAAATGAGAAAACATTACCATGGATTTCATTACTAAATTGCCAAGGACTGCAAGTGGTTAAAGGACTATTTGGGTAATAGTTGATCGTCTCACCAAGTCAGCACACTTTCTGCCAATAAGAGAAGATGACAAGATGGAGAAGTTAGCATGACTGTATTTGAAGGAAGTCGTCTCCAGACATGGAATACCAATCTCTATTATCTCTGATAGGGATGGCAGATTTATTTCAAGATTCTGGCAGACATTACAGCAAGCATTAGGAACTCGTCTAGACATGAGTACTGCCTATCATCCACAAACTGATGGGCAGAGCAAAAGGACGATACAAATGCTTGAAGACATGCTACGAGCATGTGTTATTGATTTCGGAAACAGTTGGGATCGACATCTACCATTAGCAGAATTTTCCTACAACAACAGCTATCATTCAAGCATTGCGATGGCGCCGTTTGAAGCACTTTATGGTAGAAAGTGCAGATCTCCGATTTGTTGGAGTGAAGTGGGGGATAGACAGATTACGGGTCCGGAGATAATACAAGAAACTACCGAGAAGATCATCCAAATTCAACAACGGTTGAAAACCGCCCAAAGTCGACAAAAGAGCTACGCCGACATTAAAAGAAAAGACATAGAATTTGAAATTGGAGAAATGGTCATGCTTAAGGTTGCACCTTGGAAAGGTGTTGTTCAATTTGGTAAACGGGGGAAATTAAATCCAAGGTATATTTGACCATTCAAGATTATTGATCGTGTCGGACCAGTAGCTTACCGACTTGAGTTACCTCAACAACTTGCGAATGTATATAACACTTTCCACGTCTCGAATTTGAAGAAATGTTTTGCTAAAGAAGATCTCACTATTCCGTTGGACGAAATCCAAATCAATGAAAAACTTCAATTCATTGAAGAACCCGTCGAAATAATGGATCGTGAGGTTAAGAGACTTAAACAAAACAAGATACCGATTGTTAAGGTTTGATGGAATGCTCGTAAAGGACCCGAGTTCACCTGGGAGCGTCAAGATCAGATGAAGAAGAAATACTCGCATCTATTTCCAGAAGATTCGTCAACACTTTCAACAGCTTAAAATTTCGGGATGAAATTTATTTAACGGGTAGGTACTGTAGTGACCCAAACTTTTCCATATTTTTATATATTAAATGAAATTGATATTTACATGATTAAATGTTTCCAACATGTTAAGCAATCAAACTTGTTAAGACTTGATTAATTGAAATAGGTTTCATATAGACAATTGACCACCCAAGTTGACCGGCGATTCACGAACGTTAAAACTTGTAAAAACTATATGATGACATATATATGGATTTATATATATAGTTAACATGATATTATGATAAGTAAACATATCATTAAGTATATTAACAATGAACTACATATGTAAAAACAAGACTACTAACTTAATGATTTTGAAACGAGACATATATGTAACGATTATCGTTGTAATGACATTTAATGTATATATATCATATTAAGATATATTAATACATCATGATATCATGATAATTTAATAATTTAACATCTCATTTGATTTAATAAACAATGGGTTACCAACATTTAACAAGATCGTTAACTTAAAGGTTTCAAAACAACACTTACATGTAACGACTAACGATGACTTAACGACTCAGTTAAAATGTATATACATGTAGTGTTTTAATATGTATTCATACACTTTTGAAAGACTTCAAGACACATATCAAAATACTTCTACTTAACAAAAATGCTTACAATTACATTCTCGTTCAGTTTCATCAAAAATTCTACTCGTATGCACCCGTATTCGTACTCGTACAATACACAGCTTTTAGATGTATGTACTATTGGTATATATACTCCAATAATCAACTCTTAGCAGCCCATGTGAGTCACCTAACATATATAGGTACCATCATTTGGCAACTAGCATGAAATATCTCATAAAATTATAAAAATATGAGTAATCATTCATGACTTATTTACATGAAAACAAAATTACATATCCTTTATATCTAATCCATATACCAACGACCAAAAACACCTACAAACACTTTCATTCTTCAATTTTATTCATCTAAGTGATCTCTCTCAAGTTCTATCTTCAAGTTCTAAGTGTTCTTCATAAATTCTACAAGTTCTAGTTTCATAAAATCAAGAGTACTTCCAAGTTTGCTAGCTTACTTCCAATCTTGTAGAGTGATCATCTAACCTCAAGAAATCTTTATTATTTACAGTAAGATATCTTTGTAATAAAAGGTAATACTCATATTCAAACTTTGTTTCAATTTCTACAACTATAACAATCTTATTTCGAGTGAAAATCTTACTTGAACTGTTTTCGTGTCATGATTCTGCTTCTAGAACTTTCAAGCCATCCAAGGATCCTTTGAAGCTAGATCCATTTTTCTCATTTCTAGTAGTTTTATCCAGAAAACTTGAGGTAGTAATGATGTTCATAACATCATTCGATTCATACATATAAAGCTATCTTATTCGAAGGTTTAAACTTGTAATCACTAGAACATAGTTTCGTTAATTCTAAACTTGTTCGCAAACAAAAGTTAATCCTTCTAACTTGACTTTTAAAATCAACTAAACACATGTTCTATATCTATATGATATGCTAACTTAATGATTTAATACCTGGAAACACGAAGAACACTGTAAAACCGGACATACGCCGTCGTAGTAACACCGCGGGCTGTTTTGGGTTACTTAATTAAAAACTATGATAAACTTTGATTTAAAAGTTGTTCTTCTGGGAAATGATTTTTCTTATGAACATGAAACTATATCCAAAAATCATGGTTAAACTCAAAGTGGAAGTATGTTTTCTAAAATGGTCATCTAGACGTCGTTCTTTCGACTGAAATGACTACCTTTTCAAAAAACGACTTGTAACTTATATTTCCGACTATAAACCTATAGTTTTTCTGTTTAGATTCATAAAATAGAGTTCAATAGGAAACCATAGCAATTTGATTCACTCAAAACGGATTTAAAATGAAGAAGTTATGGGTAAAACAAGATTGGATAATTTTTCTTGTTGTAGCAACGTGAAAATTGGTAACAAATCTATATTAATCATATCCTAGCTAACTTATATTGTATTATACATGTATTCTAATATATTATGTAATCTTGGGATACCATAGACACGTATGCAAATGTTTTGACATATCATATCGACCCATGTGTATATATTATTTGGAACAACCATAGACACTCTATATGCAGTAATGTGGGAGTTAGTTATACAGGGTTGAGGTTGATTCCAAAAATATATATACTTTGAGTTGTGATCTAGCCTGAGACGTGTATACACTGGGTCGTGGATTGATTCAAGATAATATATATCAATTTTTTTCTGTACATCTAACGTTGGACAACTAGTTGTAGGTTACTAACGAGGACAGCTGACTTAATAAACTTAAAACATCAAAATGTATTAAAAGTGTTGTAAATATATTTTGAATATACTTTGATATATATGTACATATTTGTTATAGGTTCGTGAATCGACCAGTGGCCAAGTCTTACTTCCCGACGAAGTAAAAATCTGTGAGAGTGAGTTATAGTCTCACTTTTAAAATCTAATATTTTTGGGATGAGAATACATGCAGGTTTTATAAATGATTTACAAAATAGATACAAGTACGTGAAACTACATTCTATGGTTGAATTATCGAAATCGAATATGCCCCTTTTTATTAAGTCTGGTAATCTAAGAATTAGGGAACAGACACCCTAATTGACGCGAATCCTAAAGATAGATCTATTGGGCCTAACAAACCCCATCCAAAGTACCGAATGCTTTAGTACTTTGGAATTTATATCATATCCGAAGGGTGTCCCGGAATGATGGGGATATTCTTATATATGCATCTTGTTAATGTCGGTTACCAGGTGTTCACCATATGAATGATATTTATCTCTATGTATGGGATGTATATTGAAATATGAAATCTTGTGGTCTATTGTTACGATTTGATATATATAGGTTAAACCTATAACTCACCAACATTTTTGTTGACGTTTAAAGCATGTTTATTATCAGGTGAATATTAAGAGCTTCTGCTGTTGCATACTAAAATAAGGACAAGATTTGGAGTCCATGTTTGTATGATATTATGTAAAAACTGCTTTCAAGAAACATATGTCGATGTAATATATTTATATTGTAAACCATTATGTAATGGTCGTGTGTAAACAGTATATTTTAGATTATCATTATTTGATAATCTACGTAATGCTTTTTAAACCTTTATTGATAAAATAAAGGTTATGGTTGTTTTAAAAATGAATGCAGTCTTTGAAAAACGTCTCATATAGAGGTCAAAATCTCGCAACGAAATCAATTAATATGGAATGTTTATAATCAATATGAACGGGACATTTCAAGGTTAAGTGATAATGCAGTATGGACTTTTACCTATTCTTTTATTATTTGCGGTTTGACTACAAAAAGAATGATGATGGTGATAATGAAATCGTATAATAACCATGAAATAGATGAATCAAGACGGTACCCGGAAATTAATAGTGTTAATAATGATTATGATCGTGACTAGCTGGGGTTGTTGTTATCGATCACCATCTATTGTTCCTACAATCTTTCTGTTTCTATCTCCAACCAATCGAACCTATCTTCTATTCATTGAAAACCCACTTGATTATAAAAGAAAACGTAATTAATGATAATATGTTTTCTTCTTTAACTATTCGATCTGTTTCTTTTACAACCGTCCAAACAACCATTGCTATTACTACATTGTTAGTGTTAGTTTTCTGTTTTCTACTTCGATCAAAACAAACATAAAAACCCATCTAAACCGTCACCCATCTAACTAAATACTGCTGCTGTGTTATTTCCTGTTATCGCTATAAATATGATAAGAATGATGATGATATGATACATGAGATGATGATGATAAACCGTGAGGGATGATGGTAATAAAGATGATGATTATAGGCGTACGATAGTGATAGATAATGGTGATGTTGGGAAGACAGCGATAACGAACGATGATGAATAGCTGTGACGATGATTGAAGGTAATGGATGATGATCCGTTAACATGATGATGTTGATGGTGATGTATGCGTATGGTGATGATGGGCTTTGAAGATACCGTGATGATCATGATGAGATGACATGATTATGATGATACGAGTGATGATACATACGATGCTTGATGATGATGAAACAATAGACCTAAAAACCGTAAGAGTACTTGGATAAATTGATAGGTGGGCTAAATAATTTAATTGGACCGAGAGTTCTGATGGGCTGAAGTTTTATTTTTGGGCCATGACAATATGATGATTATTTTCTTGGGCCATGATATTAATCGGGTTTTAGAAAAATAACATAAATTCAAGTTATGTAAATTAAAGTTAAGAGTTATTTCTATAATAACAAGACAGAGGGATGGTATGAGGTGTTTGTGGGTGAGCGGGAGGGCGCGGGTTCGAACCCTGTTTGGTGCATTTTTTTTTTTTGGAAACCTTTAAAGGTAGTCTTTATTATTATTATTATTATTATTATTATTGATATTGATATTATTAAGTATTATTGTTTTTATTATTATTATTATTATTATTATTATTATTATTATTATTATTATTATTATTATTATTATAGCTAATATTATTATTATTATTATTATTATTATTATTAGAATCATTATTACTATTCTTATTCGTATTATTTTTATAACAAATTACTGATTTTTAATAAAATACTAACTACAAATATATATATATATATATATATATATATATATATATATATATATATATATATATATATATATATATATATATATATATATATATATATATATATATATATTGTAATATAACTACATGTATGAATATCGATTATTTTTACAAAAATTATATATAAAATATAACTGGAGATATAAAATATAAATAAAGTATATATATTTACATAACTACAACACTTAAATATTATATAGAAGGAATTGTGTGATTATATGTGTTAATATATATATATATGAATAATATAGGTTCGTGAATCCGAGGCCAACCCTGCATTGTTCAATATTGTCATATGTATTTTTACTACAAAATACATTAGGTGAGTTTCATTACTCCCTCTTTAAATGCTTTTGCAATATATATTTTTGGGACTGAGAATACATGCACTGCTTTTATAAATATTTGACGAAATAGACAAAAGTACTTAAAACTACATTCTATGGCTGGATTATTAAACCGAATATGCCCCTTTTTAGTCTGGTAATCTAAGAATTAGGGAACAGACAACCTAATAGATGCGAATCCTAAAGATAGATCTATTGGGCCCAAGAAGCCCCATCCAAAGTACCGGATGCTTTAGTACTTCTAATTTATCATGTCCGAAGGGAGTCCCGGAATGATAGGGGATATTCTATATGCATCTTGTTAAGGTCGGTTACCAGGTGTTCACCATATGAATGATTTTTCTCTCTATGCATAGGACGTATATTTATGAGAACTGGAAATGAAATTATTGTGGTCTATTAAAATGATGAAAATGAATGATTATGATAAACTAATGAACTCACCAACCTTTTGGTTGACACTTTAAAGCATGTTTATTCTCAGGTATGAAAGAAATCTTCCGCTGTGCATTTGCTCATATTAGAGATATTACTTGGAGTCATTCATGGCATATTTCAAAAGACGTTGCATTCGAGTCGTCGAGTTCATCAAGATTATTATTAAGTAAATGACATATTAGATCATCTAGAGTTGGATATTATGAAGTGGTATGCATACCTGTTAACTTTCAATGTAAAGAAAGTTTGTCTTTTAAGAACGAATGCAATGTTTGTAAAATGTATCATATAGAGGTCAAGTACCTCGCGATGTAACCAAATGTAATGTATTCGTCCAGATGGATTAGGATGGGTCATGAAAGTTGGTATCAGAGCGGTGGTCTTAGTGAACCAGGTATTGCATTAGTGTGTCTAACTGATAGTTGCTTAGATGCATTAATGAGTCTGGACTTCGACCGTGTCTGCATGTCAAAAGTTTTGCTTATCATTTCGTGTCGAAAATTACCTACTTATCATCCTTAGGAAATTACTTGCTTATCATTCCTAGTCTAGACACATCTTATTGCATTGATTGCATGAATAATGTATAGACAAATCCATATCTTAGCGTATCTGTTACTGTAGACTTTATCTGACACGTTTCCTTAATTTCCTCCGTAATCTACGGGATCTTCTGTACTATATTAGATATTCTATATAATTAGAATATTATCCGATAACTGAATATCATTTCATATCGAAAATCCGCTAACTGATCATAAGAGATGGATCCTACACCTAGCTTGGATTCCATTAGTTCCAGAAGCAATTTCGAGATGCGTATTGAAGTAGATTCTGAAGTCAATGAACCCGAAGTGTCTCCACCGTTTAGCTATATCTCTTACTCACTCGATGGAGAAATGAAGAAGGCGAGCCATACCGCAAACCAAACTTACCTCCTAACATCGGAGAAAATGATGTACTCACCGGTGAACCTATACGCACCACTGTATTCACCCTTCTTGCTAAAGTTTTCCACCTCGAAGGTCGCATTACTGCAATCTCAGAAAATATTCAACCTCTACTTTCGAATACCAATTGAAGGGGAATATTAGAAGAAGTCAGGGAACTTTGAATTGATAATCAAGATCTATCGAATCAGATGAGTGGATGGATAGAAATGATAGAGGGTAGGATAGAAACCCTGACAAGAATGGTGCGTGATCTACAAGCTATACTTACTACACCAACATCATCACCAACCTCAGCACCAACAACACTTGTAGCACAGACAGAAACAGTACCACCATCAGCAGCACCAACAGCATAACCAGTACCAACAATAACAACATCATCACACGTCTTAACCTCGCAATCTATACCTCAAGCATAATCATCGTTCTACGAATCATTCTACATAACATATCTTCGTCCTTCATGGCGATTATGTAATCTCTAATGTTTTAGAGATTATGTACTCTAGTTCTAGCTGTAAATCTGATGAGTTTAATATCACATTGACTCATTAAATCCATGATTACGTCTGAAGAAAATATATATGTATATATGTTTTCATAAAGATTGTAATTAAAAGTTTTATTATACAAACTGTTAATGGTGAAAATATTTTAACGGGTAGGTAATACCCGAGGAATATTTAAATTTCACATTCATCAATTACACGGTACATTCTACGAATCTGATTCAACAGTCATTCACTATCCTACTTACAACCACCGATATACGTATCCGTTCACCGCAGAATAACCATTTTCATTCAATTTTATATTTGAATTTTGACCTATCAGAATCCAACAAGTGGCATAATGAAGAAAACATTGGACAAAATAAAATTTATTAGAAACAAACAAATTAACTATGAAAAATTTTGTTAAGAATCCACGCTAACTGTTCCTAGCTAACTGTTTCTAGCTAACTGATTACATTTTATTTATCGTAATTTAATTATCGCAATTTATATTCTCGCAATTTTATTTATCGTCATTTAATTTCTGTTATTTATTTTACGCACTTTAAATATCGGGACACGTATACAAAGTTTTGACATATCATATCGACGCATCTATATATATTATTTGGAATAACCATAGACACTCTATATGCAGTAATGATCGAGTTAGCTATACAGGGTTGAGATTGATTCTATAATAATATATATACTTTGAGTTGTGATCGAGTTTGAGACATGTACACGGGTCACGACACGTATTAATTAATTCAAATATAATATATTAAACTACATTTGAATTATTGAACTGTTAACTGTGGATTATCAACTGAGGACTACCAACATTGGACAATTAAAATGAATTAAAATATTGATTATAACATATGAAACTAAACAATTCTTCAAGTTTGCCACTTGATTTCATCTTAAACCTCATTTGTATCTTGACGATTACAATCTGCGTTCAAACCGTTCATGTTTCTTGAAAACACCACAATCGAGAGGATGAACCAACCGCACTTCATCTACAGAAGAAAAGATTGATGCATCTAGTTATGCACCTGAAAACACTCAGAACCTGAGTAAACGTTTAACACGTATCTGTGTTAACTCATTCGGCGTTGTTATTACCGAAAATAACTTTGCAATCCCTTTCCAATGTAGCCAGTTTTGTCACAGCTCCAGCAAATCAACTTCGACTTTTCATTCGAAATAACTGTAGTGACCCGAACTTTTCCATGTTTATATATATTAATTGAGATTGATATTTACATGATTAAATGTTTCCAACATGTTAAGCAATCAAACTTGTTAAGACTTGATTAATTGAAATATGTTTCATATAGACAATTGACCACCCAAGTTGACCGGTGATTCACGAACGTTAAAACTTGTAAAAACTATATGATGACATATATATGGATATATATATATAGTTAACATGATACTGAGATAAGTAAACATATCATTAAGTATATTAACAATGAACTACATATGTAAAAACAAGACTACTAACTTAATGATTTTTAAACGAGACATATATGTAACGATTATCGCTGTAAAGACATTTAATGTATATATATCATATTAAGAGATATTCATACATGATAATATCATGATAATATAATAATTTAAAATCTCATTTGATATTATAAACATTGGGTTAACAACATTTAACAAGATCGTTAACCTAAAGGTTTCAAAACAACACTTACATGTAACGACTAACGACGACTTAACGACTCAGTTAAAATGTATATACATGTAGTGTTTTAATATGTATTTATACACTTTTGAAAGTCTTCAATACACTTATCAAAATACTTCTACTTAACAAAAATGCTTACAATTACATCCTCGTTCAGTTTCATCAACAATTCTACTCGTATGCACCCGTATTCGTACTCGTACAATACACAGCTTTTAGATGTATGTACTATTGGTATATACACTCCAATTATTAGCTCTTAGCAGCCCATGTGAGTCACCTAACATATGTGGGAACCATCATTTGGCAACTAGCATGAAATATCTCATAAAATTACAAAAATATGAGTAATCATTCATGACTTATTTACATGAAAACAAAATTACATATCCTTTATATCTAATCCTTACACCAACGACCAAAAACACCTACAAACACTTTCATTCTTCAATTTTATTCATCTAATTGATCTCTCTCAAGTTCTATCTTCAAGTTCTAAGTGTTCTTCATATATTCTACAAGTTCTAGTTACATAAAATCAAGAATACTTTCAAGTTTGCTAGCTCACTTCCAATCTTGTAAGGTGATCATCCAACCTCAAGAAATCTTTGTTTCTTACAGTAGGTTATCATTCTAATACAAGGTAATAATCATATTCAAACTTTGGTTCAATTTCTATAACTATAACAATCTTATTTCAAGTGATGATCTTACTTGAACTTGTTTTCGTGTCATGATTCTGCTTCAAGAACTTCGAGCCATCCAAGGATCCATTGAAGCTAGATCCATTTTTCTCTTTTCCAGTAGGTTTATCCATGGAACTAAGGTAGTAATGATGTTCATAACATCATTCGATTCATACATATAAAGCTATCTTATTCGAAGGTTTAAACTTGTAATCACTAGAACATAGTTTAGTTAATTCTAAACTTGTTCGCAAACAAAAGTTAATCCTTCTAACTTGACTTTTAAAATCAACTAAACACATGTTCTATATCTATATGATATGCTAACTTAATGATTTAAAACCTGGAAACACGAAAAACACCGTAAAACCGGATTTACGCAGTCGTAGTAACACCGCGGGCTGTTTTGGGTTAGTTAATTAAAAACTATGATAAACTTTGATTTAAAAGTTGTTATTCTGAGAAAATTATTTTTATTATGAACATGAAACTATATCCAAAAATTATGGTTAAACTCAAAGTGGAAGTATGTTTTCTAAAATGGTCATCTAGACGTCGTTCTTTCGACTGAAATGACTACCTTTACAAAAACGACCTGTAACTTATTTTTCCGACTATAAACCTATACTTTTTCTGTTTAGATTCATAAAATAGAGTTCAATATGAAACCATAGCAATTTGATTCACTCAAAACGGATTTAAAATAAAGAAGTTATGGGTAAAACAAGATTGGATAATTTTTCTCATTTTAGCTACGTGAAAATTGGTAACAAATCTATTCCAACCATAACTTAATCAACTTGTATTGTATATTATGTAATCTTGAGATACCATAGACACGTATACAATGTTTCGACCTATCATGTCGACACATCTATATATATTTCGGAACAACCATAGACACTCTATATGTGAATGTTGGAGTTAGCTATACAGGGTTGAGGTTGATTCCAAAATATATATAGTTTGAGTTGCGATCAATACTGAGATACGTATACACTGGGTCGTGGATTGATTCAAGATAATATTTATCGATTTATTTCTGTACATCTAACTGTGGACAACTAGTTGTAGGTTACTAACGAGGACAGCTGACTTAATAAACTTAAAACATCAAAATATATTAAAAGTGTTGTAAATATATTTTGAACATACTTTGATATATATGTATATATTGTTATAGGTTCGTGAATCAACCAGTGGCCAAGTCTTACTTCCCGACGAAGTAAAAATCCGTGAAAGTGAGTTATAGTCCCACTTTTAAAATCTAATATTTTGGGATGAGAATACATGCAGGTTTTATAAATGATTTACAAAATAGACACAAGTACGTGAAACTACATTCTATGGTTGAATTATCGAAATCGAATATGCCCCTTTTTATTAAGTCTGGTAATCTAAGAATTAAGGAACAGACACCCTAATTGACGCGAATCCTAAAGATAGATCTATTGGGCCTAACAAACCCCATCCAAAGTACCGGATGCTTTAGTACTTCGAAATTTATATCATATCTGAAGGGTGTCCCGGAATGATGGGGATATTCTTATATATGCATCTTGTTAATGTCGGTTACCAGGTGTTCACCATATGAATGATTTTTATCTCTATGTATGGGATGTGTATTGAAATATGAAATCTTGTGGTCTATTATTATGATTTGATATATATAGGTTAAACCTATAACTCACCAACATTTTTGTTGACGTTTTAAGCATGTTTATTCTCAGGTGATTATTAAGAGCTTCCGCTGTCGCATACTTAAATAAGGACGAGATTTCGAGTCCATGCTTGTATGATATTGTGTAAAAACTGCATTCAAGAAACTTATTTTGTTGTAACATATTTGTATTGTAAACCATTATGTAATGGTCGTGTGTAAACAGGATATTTTAGATTATCATTATTTGATAATCTACGTAAAGCTTTTTAAACCTTTATTTATGAAATAAAGGTTATGTTTTGTTTTAAAAATGAATGCAGTCTTTGAAAAACGTCTCATATAGAGGTCAAAACCTCGCAACGAAATCAATTAATATGGAACGTTTTTAATCAATAAGAACGGGACATTTCAATAACCTTATTATAACCTTGTATATATGCGTGCTCTTTTATTGTTACCGGAGAACCTTTTATATTCTACCATATTACCATCAGCGTTTAATCATTTAAAAACACAATTCTCCTGAAACCACCTCGGATTGATAATCGATAATTCAGATATCGTAGCATTAAATGCAGAGGAAACAGAAAAATTGTAGATGGTCTAAATAGCCAAAAGTTTGATGATAAAGAAAGGAGTGTTAGGAACGCTCAATAGAAAATTTGGTACTGAAAAATAGATTGAGCAAACCATGAAGGAGACCAAGGCCAAATACAAGGACCATACCATATATTCAAAGAATCCAAATAATTCTGGATCCGATGAAACCTTCAACGAATATCTTGCTCCGTACTCATGATAAAATATTGCGGAAAATCTTTCTTCATCAACCATCGAACTTAGAAATTACAAAATATCATCATAAATATCTTCGATATTTCTGAAGATATTTTCGTAAATATTCTCGCCCGAAATTATTCATCTCTTCGTGCTATCTATATTACATCATAAAGGAAACTACTTTAGTTTCTAAATTTCTTTAAAATTCGAGTTTGAATTATGAATGATTTTGAAGTAGTGTTGGAAATTGATACATGCGTTAGTATAATATAATGACACTTGATCAACGTGATTATATTACTGTAAGTCATGCTGAGTTTCTAATGGGACGTGATGTGTGACGACCCGAAAATTTCTAACCAAATTTAAACTTTAATCTTTATATGTTTCCGACACGATAAGCAATATTTCTTAAGTTAAATTGCAAGAATTTTAAACTATTTCATACATTCATTCAACCTCGACCAAGTTCCAACGATTCACGAACCATTGAACGAATATGATTATATATGTATATGTGTATATATATTATAACTTGAAATGTAAACAAAATATTAGATTAAATACTTTATATGATTGTATCTGTTTCAAAATGTTTATCAATGGAATTAGAAGATAAGATCAAATGATTGAATTATCAGATATATTGAATTATGATTACAAGTCTCTGTTGAAAGGCCCACGTTGATTTGAGAAATCTTTCCATTTTAACAATATTCGGAAAATGGTAAAGTGATTTATAAATAAGAACAAATTGTCAATCATTGAAAACTAGACAAAGGATAGTGGAAGATTGAATCTCATAAAGACTCGATTGATCTATTTAGTTTCAAACGTAAAAAAAACGTTTTCAGTTTAAAAAGAACTTTATTATTAAAACGTATATAACTTTTATAAATATCTAGAACCACTTTTGACAACTCATTACTTAACTAGTATGATAAAGATAACGATATTTATATTTTATTTTATTAAATATATATAACGATTTAAATTAATATTATATATATTTATACGCGTATTATACCTACATAGTTTTATTCTTTTACTATACTTAAACTTTACCTTTACTTTAATTTTTACTTTACTTTCACTTTAATAATTTACTTTAATAATTCATACTTTAATAATTCACTTTAATAATTCATACTTTAATAATTCACTTTAATAATTCATACTTTAATAATTCACTTTAATAATTCATACTTTAATACTTCACTTTAATAATTCATGCTTTAATAATTCACTTTAATAATTCATACTTTAATAATTCACTTTAATAATTCAAAAATCTATTATAAATAGAATTCAATAGGTTTCATTATTTCATAGAAACTTGGAAATATTTTTCTCTAAACTCTCTCAATCGATTTACATATATATATTTACTCCGTATTATTTCAAGATATTATTAGTATACATAAAATATTACGACGGAGTGCTATCCGAGTGATTTTGAAATTGTTTTTCGAGTAGGATAGGATTAAGAAAATTATGGGTTATAGCTATGGAGGTGATTGAGTATGGTTCATGGGTATGCTCGTGAGGTCAATATAGTGTTTATCATTTCCGTTGCGTCTACGTACCTTTCCTGCAATATTGAATCTCAATATTGATACGTGAGTACTCATAATTTAACTTTTACATACTAATAGTGTATCCCTGACTAGTGCTCGAGTATTTAGGATTATGCATGCTTGTACTTTTGATATTGCCCTTAGACAGGTTAGGTTGGATATTGAATTAGTTACACTTGCGGTTGAGATAAGGTATAAGATATGCATGTCCTTGGAAAGCTAGCGAAAAATTAAGAACTTTTCCTTTAGATATCGAATGGTTTCGATGAACGGATTATAAGTTATAATCAATTGAATTTTCGATATTTTTATTAAAAATGATTATTATTATCGTCGTTTTTATTGTCATTCTAGTTTTATCTTATTATTATCATTATTATTATCTTTATCAATAAAAGGGATTTATCATTAAAAATTGTTATTTTTTTTATTATTACTATCGTTATTATCGTTAAAGTTATAATTAGTATTATTATTATTACTATCCAATTATTATTATTATTATTATTATTATTATTATTATTATTATTATTATTATTATTATTATTATTATTATTATTATTATTATTATTATTATTATTATTATCATTATTAATATATATATATCATTATTTAAAAATGGTTATTGTTATTGTTATTATTATTATTATTATTACTATATTATCATTAAGATAATTATTAGTATTATCGTTAATAATGTTATTGTAACTATCATTATTAATATTGGTGTAATTAAAACAAATATTTGTAACACCTAATTATTTTGATTACTATTATTATCATTATTATGAACATGATATAAAAGAAAATTAAAAGCTATTAAACGAAACGATTAGAAAATAATGAGTAAGAGTATCATGATGAAATTAAAATATTATAAGATATTGATTTAGATAAAATTATCGTTCTTATTATTTTTATCAATACTATTATTATTAAAAGTATCGTTAGTATTAAAACTATCATTTTACCAAAAATTATCATTTTAATAGAAATGTCATTGTTACTATAAAATATCATTATTATTATTATTTTAAATAGAATTATTATTTTAAAGATAATATTAAAAATTATCGTAAATATTAATGTTATCATAATTAGAATTATCGTTTTATCATAATGTCATCTTAGTAATTATAAATATTGATATTTTTATAATAATAATTATTATTACAAAATAATACAACTTTTACTTACTATCATTATAGATATTATTTTATCAAATAAATATGTGATACAAACATATTTTACTACGTGTAATAACTTACTTTAATAATACCTATCATATTATCTTTATGATATTAAATGAACCCTATAAATTTTATTACTTAATATATATAAAAGTATATTTTATTATATAAATTTAATATAACAATTTTATTTATTAATAAATAAATTATATTATTTACTCTAATAAATCTTTTAAAAATATTTAAAAATATAAAACGACGATATTTAAACTATATATTAATCATGTATAGATTTTTGGAAATTATTTTGAGTCAAATTTACTTTTGTTGACTTTTGCATATTAGTCTCGATCATTAGGATTGTGGTACACTATGACTTGACTTAATTTATTAGACAAATATTGACCAATACATAATTATATATAATTAATTTAGGTTCGTGAATCCGAGGCTAACCTTGCACTTGTTCAATGACGTTATATGTATTTTTACTACGAAATACAGTATGGTGAGTTTCATTTGCCTTTTTACCCTTTATATTTTTGGGACTGAGAATACATGCGCTTTTATAAATATTTGACGAAATAGACACAAGTAATTGAAACTACATTCTATGGTTGAATTATCGAAATCGAATATGCCCCTTTTTATTAAAGTCTGGTAATCTAAGAATTAGGGAACAGACACCCTAATTGACGCGAATCCTAAAGATAGATCTATTGGGCCTAACAAACCCCATCCAAAGTACCGGATGCTTTAGTACTTCGAAATTTATATCATGTCCGAAGGAGGATCCCGGAATGATAGGGGATATTCTTATATGTATCTAGTTAATGTCGGTTACCAGGTGTTCACCATATGAATGATTATTTTTGTCTCTATGCATGGGACGTATATTTATGAGAACTGGAAATGAAATTCTTGTGGTCTATTAAAAAGATGGAAATAAATGATTATGATAAGCTAATGAACTCACCAACCTTTTGGTTGACACTTTAAAGCATGTTTATTCTCAGGTGTTAAAGAAATCTTCCGCTGTGCATTTGCTCATTTTAAAGATATTACTTGGTGTCTTTCATAGCATATTTCGAAGAACGTTGCATTCGAGTCATTGAGTTCATCAAATATTATTATTAAATCAATTTATAGTTGGATAGTGGATATTATGAAATGGTATGCATGCCTGTCAATTTTCGATGTAAAGAAAGTTTGTCTTTTAAAAACGAATGCAATGTTTGTAAAATGTATCATATAGAGGTCAAATACCTCGCAATGTAATCAACTATTGTGAATCGTTTATAATGTATATGAACGGGTCCTTTCAGTTGGTATCAGAGCGGTGGTCTTAGCGAACCATGTCTGCATTAGTGTGTCTAACTGATAAGTCGATAGGATGCATTAGTGAGTCTGGACTTCGACCATGTCTGCATGTCAAAAGTTTTGCTTATCATTTTATGTCGAAAATTAACTACTTATCATCCTCAGGAAATTACCTGCTTATCATTTTTAGTCTATGACACGTCTTGCTGCATTGATTACAAGAATAGTGTATAGACAAAAATTCATATCTTAGCATATCTGCTAAATCATATCTTATCGTATCTGTTACTTTAAACTTTGCCTAACATATCCCGCAAAGTCCTCCGTAATCTACGAAATCTTTTGATATATATATATATATATATATATATATATATATATATATATATATATATATATATATATATATATATATATATATATATATATATTCTATGTAATTAGAATACCATCCGTTAGCCAAAATCATTTCATATCGAAAAAAAAAATCCTTTATCCAATCGTACGAAATGGAATTCGTCATCAGTTCAAGTCACTCAGATTCCGAAATAGAATCCCATTCAAGCTCTGAAAG
Source organism: Rutidosis leptorrhynchoides (assembly GCF_046630445.1). Lineage (NCBI taxonomy): Eukaryota > Viridiplantae > Streptophyta > Magnoliopsida > Asterales > Asteraceae > Rutidosis > Rutidosis leptorrhynchoides. The sequence continues at coordinate 266,472,565 of NC_092337.1, read as the reverse complement.
CAGTGTGACCGGAATAGATCAGCCAATCAGTCATCACCTATTCTGGATGAATTGGGGATGGGTTCGTAGCCTCCTCAATCATTGGAGACAAGAAGAAGGTGATCTCTTCCATCCACCACATTGCCCTCTTGACGAAGAACCTGAAGCACTTACCGGCGAACCTGTCCAAAACACCATTTTCTCGCTCATTTCCAGAGTATCTCGTCACGATTATATATTACATCAAATTTTAGATTTTATTTATCCGCTCGTCCGAACCGACAATCACCCCGGTGTAATAGAAGAAGTCAACGAGCTTCGCGCTCGGGTAGTGGCTTTGGAGAATATGGTGCAGAGATTACAAACACCAGCAGCAGCATAACCAGTACCACCATCATCAACGCCAACAGTACCATTACCACCTCCAACCACAACCGCGTCGTAATCCTCAACTTCACAATCTGTCCCACGAGCATCAACGTCATACGCACAATAGATACCAAGGAGTACCAACAACAATAACTGGTGAAGTATTAATTCATAACTTCATTGGAGAAACATTCCGCGGCGATTATGTAATCTCTAAAGTCTTAGAGATTATCTAATCTAGCCCTAACCATAAATCAGGTAAACGAACCAAAATGATAGAAGGAAGAGTAGAAACCCTGACAAAAATGGAGTATGATTAACAAGCTAAACTTGCTTTACCAACAGCATCAACAGTACCGTCAGCGTTACCAGCATCGTCAGTACAGTCAACATCCGAATCAACAACACCGATAACATCACAAACTCTGTCAGTTCAAGAATCACTGTGTACATCATTACGAATCAATAACGTGTATATTGTATCAACGAGTTATGAAGAATTAACTCATTCCCTCTGAAGAAATTATATATATATATATATATATATATATATATATATATATATATATATATATATATATATATATATATATATATATATTTTGAAATAAATCTTTCCGTGCTAAGCTATTGTGTGTGAATGTTAACTACTCGGTTAATTCATATTACAAATATACAATAATGTACGTCCTTCGGCTGCAACTTAACCAGCGTTAACTACAATCTCTATCGCAATTCAACAAATTCCAATTCATAATAAATCAAGTATATATTTGATTTTACACTTTCATCATCGATGTACCCGAAACTTTTCAGATAACATCATTCATACTTTGCGAAATTCACAAGAATTCCACGAACCAAACATCATACATCAACAAATAACGAAGTATTGATTCATAATTTCAATGTCATTAAAGAAATACTGTGTAAAAGTTAGGTACTTTTTAAAGCCTTTAGGGATTATTCAATTCAAGTTTCAACCGTAAATCAAATGAGTTTAATTTAACATTAACTCATTAAATCTATGTTACATCTGAAGAAAATATACATATATATATTTTCATAAAGACTGTAATAAAATTCTTTTGTACAAAATATTAATTGTGAATTTTTTTTAACGGGTAGGTAATACCCGAGAGATATATAAATTCACAATTAATATGCTACATTCTTCGAATCTGATTCAGCAAATCATCCATTATACTCCCTACTTTCACAACAATATACATTCTTTTATAGAAATCAAAAAAACCATACTCATTCAAAATTTAATTACATATTCTGATTTTGAAATCTCAAAATTCAACTTGAGATATGACCAAAATCATCACTCTTAGATCCTTACATCTTTCACAAGCTATATTTTGACTTCAAAACTGTGTTAGAACATCAATTGTATGTTAACGATTACAATCCGTGTTCAAACCCTTTAAAATTTTCTGAAGACACTTCGAATGATGAGCAATCGAGATGATGATCTAACCACATGTTACCCACAGTTATGTACCCGAAAAACTCTTGAAACCAAAGTAAAAGTTTAAACAACGTATCCGCGTCAGATTCTTTGACATTTATTAGCAAAAATAACTTTGCGACCCCTATTCAAAGTAGCCAGTTTTGTACAGCTCTAGCAAGTCAACTTCGACTTTTCAGTCAGACTAACCTTATTATAACCTTGAGATATACACCATCGTTACCAGGGAACCTTTTACATTCCACCATATTATTAGCAGATGTACCAACAACTTCATTACCCTTTGACTTTAGCCTCTCCAAAAAGTCATTATAATTATTCATTGAAACCCCATCATTTACTCATTCGCATCTTGTAATGAGAATTGCCATACGAATCATTGGGAATTAGCAATCAGTATTTTGAAATCTCGCAGGATGTCTACGCCAACAGTTATATGTGTATATATAATGTCTATCTTCTGGACTTAATTTGAATGTGAAGTTTCTGAAAAACACTCCGAACTACATATTGGTTCTCCGAAAATGGAAAAAAAAATGCTGATGAAGCAGCAAAAACTATAAACGACTTTAAACGGTAAAAGCTGGATGATAATGATGAAATGTGCTGGTAAAGCGCAGAAAAAGAGAAGTTTTGGAAATGGAAAATGGATTGAGCAAAGTAGGAAGGAGGCTGTGGATAAATTACAAAGACTGAACCTGACTTCAAAGGATCCAAATGATTCAGTACCTGCTGAAGTCATTAACGAATACCTTGCTCCTGACTCTAAACCCCTGCGGACAATATTCTTCATCATCCTCTGATATTATAAATTCTAAAATATCATCATATCTTTCATTATAAATATCCTCCATATTTATGAAGATATTTTCTTAATTTTTCTTTTTTGAAATCATTTACCTCTTCGCGCTATCTGTATTACATCATAAAAGAAAGTATTTTAGTTTCTAAATTCTGAAACATTCAAGTTTAAAATAGGAATATTTTGAAGTAATGTTGGGAACTGAAGCATGAATTAGTATAATATAATGACACTTGATCAATGTGATTATATTACAGTAAGTCATGCTGAGTTTCTAAATGGAACGTGATGATTCACAGATCATAACATCATCATGTGTCATGTTATACGACTCTTGTATTCGATTTAACCTCTAAAATATCTAGAAAATATTTCTTGATGATTCGGCCTTTTCCAAGATATTCTAGTAATTTGACAAGTCAAGATCGTGCCATCACAATTTCCTTCCTAGAACATTAACAATGTTCATTCTGAAATTCATATCTGTGAATTCTGGACCATTACAAGCGGTGCTTAATCGCAAGAAGAAGAAACGAAAGGACAAAACTCCGAAATAGAAATTGGGGTATAAATTGCAGCAAATAAAAGAGAGCATTAACTGTGAATGATAATGATTATAGAAGACAGAAGCAGAGACTTTGAAATATAGGGGAACATATAAATCCCAACGACAAACCAGAAATTATAAACCATATATATCGATGCATATAGCAATATAAAGAAACGGGAGAACTAGAAACACTATAAACCCAAGAGTATAGTAGAAGTAAATAGATTCTTCCGGTGGTAGATGAAAAAGAAGAATGACCGATATGAAAGTTAGAAGTATATCGAGAATCAGAACTGGATGGAGCATATTGATGAATACTTTAAAATATGAGTTGAGGGGGAAAGAATAGAAGGTGATGAAACATGACTAGGAACTTAGAAATCAACAGATTTAACTCACACAATGGCGGAATAAGTGAATCAAACCCTCTAGTGAATAGGTTAAGTTTTTTTTGATTAATTTAGTCAAACCACAACTAAATCAAGTATGATTAGATCAACACCTAGATCTATTATTCACAACCTGGGTGATTTGGACTGAGAGAGAATCGAAGGAGCTCACTAGATCTGAGTGTGTGTAACAAATGAGAGGCTTAACCTAAAATGAAGAACATAAGACTTTATATACCCCTGCTGTTGACTCACCCGTACGATTCATTCATCATACGTACGAGTTGGCTTCATCAGCCGTACGGGTGATCACTCACTCGTGTCTTCTCATTTAGGTTGTAATTGTGACTTAGCTCAGCATCAACCGTGCGTATGAGCCTGTCAGCCGTACTAGTGAGGCTTCACTCGTACGTCTGACTAAGTCTAACATAGTCAAAAATCTAAATCTCGTTCCTGCAGTTCCTGTAACCACATACAAACATGGATAGGATAATAACGAGCAATCATGGTGGCCTGTAAACTGTTGTACCTGCAATGGACGTGGGTAGATGACTAGGGACTTGCATAAAATGCATCAACAGAAGGTGTGAGTTGTAAGGAAATGAAGGAGGTGAATTTATAAGAAAATCTCCGACAGAACAATTAAAATGGACGATCGCATTTAAAGCGGATCCTAATTCCCTTGATTAACGGAGAGTTAAATCTTATTAAGAAGATTTTCTTCAAATCCCTTGAAATCTGGGAATCAATCATAGCTACATCAAATGATAAGAAGAATCTACACTTACTCATTTCACTCTTCTATGTTAGCTTCATTCGTACTCTTCATATAAATGGATTATTTATCCAAATTATTCTCTGATGATAAAACTCTAATTTTCAGCCCGTATGCATCATGAAAACATACTTATTATCATTCACAACCTTTCCACTCAAATTTCGGGACGAAATTTCTTTAACGGGTAGGTACTGTGACGACCCGGAAATTTCTAACCAAATTTAAACTTTAATCTTTATATGTTTCCGACACGATAAGCAATATTTGTTAAGTTAAATTGCAAGAATTTTAAACTATGTTCATACATTCATTCAACCTCGACCAAGTTCCAACGATTCACGAACCATTGAACGAATATGATTATATATGTATATGTGTATATATATTATAACTTGAAATGTAAACAAAATATTAGATTAAATACTTTATATGACTGTATCTGTTTCAAAATGTTTATCAATGGAATTAGAAGATAAGATCAAATGATTGAATTATCAGATATATTGAATTATGATTACAAGTCTCTGTTGAAAGGCCCACGTTGATTTGAGAAATCTTTCCATTTTAACAATATTCGGAAAATGGTAAAGTGATTTATAAATAAGAACAAATTGTCAATCATTGAGAACAAGACAAAGGATAGTGGAAGATTGAATCTCATAAAGACTCGATTGATCTATTTAGTTTCAAACATAAAAAAACGTTTTTAGTTTAAAAAGAACTTTATTATTAAAACGTATATAACTTTTATAAATATCTAGAACCACTTTTGACAACTCATTACTTAACTAGTATGATAAAGATAACGATCTTTATATTTTATTTTATTAAATATATATAACGATTTAAATTAATATTATATATATTTATACGCGTATTATACGTACATAGTTTTATACTTTTACTATACTTAAACTTTACCTTTACTTTATTTTTACTTTACTTTAACTTTAATAATTCACTTTAATAATTCATACTTTAATAATTCACTTTAATAATTCATACTTTAATAATTCACTTTAATAATTCATAATTTAATAATTCACTTTAATAATTCATACTTTAATAATTCACTTTAATAATTCATACTTTAATAATTCACTTTAATAATTCATACTTTAATAATTCACTTTAATAATTCAAAAATCTATTATAAATAGAATTCAATAGGTTTCATTATTTCATAGAAACTTGGAAATATTTTTCTCTAAACTCTCTCAATCGATTTACATATATATATTTACTCCGTATTATTTCAAGATATTAATAGTATACATAAAATATTACGACGGAGTGCTGTCCGAGTGATTTCGAAATTGTTTTTCGAGTAGGATATGATTAAGGAAATTATGGATTATAGCTATGGAGGTGATTGATTATGGTTCATGGGTATGCTCGTGAGGTCAATATAGTGTTTATCATTTCCGTTGCATCTACATACCTTTCCTGCAATATTGATTCTCAATATTGATACGTGAGTACTCATAATTTAACTTTTACATACTAATAGTGTATCCCTGACTAGTGCTCGAGTATTTAGGATTATGCATGCTTGTACTTTTGATATTGCCCTTAGACAGGTTAGGTTGGATATTGAATTAGTTACACTTGGTTTGAGATAAGGTATAAGATATGCATGTCCTTGGAAAGCTAGCGAAAAATTAAGAACTTTTCCTTTAGATATCGAATGGTTTCGATGAACGGATTATAAGTTATAATCAATTAAATTTTTGATATTTTTATTAAAAATGATTATTATTATCGTCGTTTTTATTGTCGTTCTAGTTTTATCTAATTATTATCATTATTATTATCTTTATCAATAAAAGGGATTTATCATTAAAAATTGTTATTTTTTTTATTATTACTATCGTTATTATCGTTAAAGTTATTATTATTATTATTATTATTATTATTATTATTATCCAATTATTATTATTATTATTAGTATTATTATTATTATTATCATTATTAATATATATATATATATATCATTATTTAAAAATGGTTATTGTTATTGTTATTATTATTATTATTACTATATTATCATTAAGATAATTATTAGTATTATTGTTAATAATGTTATAGTAACTATCATTATTAATATTGGTGTAATTAAAACAAATATTTGTAACACCTAATTATTTTGATTACTATTATTATCATTATTATGAACACGATATAAAAGACAATTAAAAGCTATTAAACGAAACGATTAGAAAATAATGAGTAAGAGTATCATGATAAAATTAAAATATTATAAGATATTGATTTAGATAAAATTATCGTTCTTATTATTTTTATCATTACTATTATTATTGACTTTTTTGCACAGTTGGTCCCTCTATTATACCTCAAATCGCTAGTTTGGTCCCTCGGTTTTTAATTTGGCAATCAGCGTCCCTGAGTTATTTTAATTTTGCAATTGGCGTCCCTCTGTCAAATTTCTGTTAAAAAGCTCCGTTAACCTGGTCATGTGCAATGCATGTGAGGGTAAAATCGTCTTTTTACTAAAACAAGGGACCACCGGCGCAAAACTAAAACTGAGGGACCACTGGCGCAAAAATAAAAATATAGAATTTTTCTCTTTTTTTTCTTTTCTTTTTTTTCTGTTCTTTTTTTATTCTTTTTTTTTTCCTTTTTTCTTCTTTTTTTAACTTTTTTTTATCGAAATAATACAACAAATGTGACAACCCGGTTTCATTATTATTATTATTATTATTATTATTATTATTATTATTATTATTATTATTATTATTATTATTATTATTATTATTATTATTATTATTATTATTATTATTACTACTATTATTATTATTATTATTATTATTATTATTATAGTTATTTTTTTATCGAATTTAAACAGGAATATTTTTTTTCCATCGACACCTCTGTTCTTGACCCATTTTGCCAAAACCTCGAATTCGATTCAATTTTCAAAAAGTAATAATGCAGTCCTGTTAGGAATCCTCTAGTGAAACTTCCTGTAAAATATCAACTTCCAATTTTTGTTATCAAAGTCGAATTTACGAGTCAAAGTTTCGGTTGTAAAAGTCAAACGTTTTGTTCATCGCGAAATTCGTATTTGTTTTAGTGTTTCTGTTGAAATTGATGATTCAAAAAGTTTCTATAAAAGATTTGCAACATATTTTGTTTAGGAATCGTGGGTTAAAACAGCTTTAATTTCAAAAACACGATTTGAGTTTATATTTTTTTTTCACGAACAGCTTCTGCTTCTGCTTCTGCTGTTTCTTTATTTTTGTTTCCTTTCTTTTCGTGTTTGATCATTCCAGTAAAATCGTTTCTGTTTGTTAATCCTAAAACCCATTTCAACGTTTTGATTATTACGATTGAGTATTGTTTTGGGCCGATTGGTTTGAAGAAAATGATGAAGGGAATAAAAACATTATTAATACGGGTTATATATTTACGGGTCTCACATTTAATCAGAAAAACAGAATGGTTCAGATGGTTAGGGAGGTGTCGGGTCAATGAGAGGTCTCGGGTTCGAGTCTCGGCTATGGCATTAATTTTTTTTTAACAAGAAAAAAAAAGTTAAAAAAAAGTTTCGAACAAGAAAAAAAAGTTAAAAAAAAGAATTAAAAAAAAGTTAAAAAAAGTTTCGATACAAAAAAAAAGTTAAAAAAAAAGAAAAAAAAGGAAAAAATTAAAAAAAAAGAGAAAAAAAAGAATAAAAAAAAGAACAGAAAAAAAGAGAAAAATTCTATGTTTTTATTTTTGCGCCAGTGGTCCCTCAGTTTTAGTTTTGCGCCGGTGGTCCCTTGTTTTAGTAAAAAGACGATTTTACCCTCACATGCATTGCACATGACCAGGTTAACGGAGCTTTTTAACAGAAATTTGACGGAGGGACGCCAATTGCAAAATTAAAATAACTCAGGGACGCTGATTGCCAAATTAAAAACTGAGGGACCAAACTAGCGATTTGGGGTATAATAGAGGGACCAACTGAGCAAAAAAGTCATTATTATTAAAAGTATCGTTAGTATTAAAACTATCATTTTACCAAAAATTATCATTTTAATAGAAATGTCATTGTTACTATAAAATATCATTATTATTATTATTTTAAATAGAATTATTATTTTAAAGATAATATTAAAAATTATCGTAAATATTAAAGTTATCATAATTAGAATTATCGTTTTATCATAATGTCATCTTAGTAATTATAAATATTGATATTTTTATAATAATAATTATTATTACAAAATAATACAACTTTTGCTTACTATCATTATAGATATTATTTTATCAAATAAATATGTGATACAAACATATTTTACTACGTGTAATAACTTACTTTAATAATACCTATCATATTATCTTTATGATATTAAATGAACCCTATAAATTTTATTACTTAATATATATAAAAGTATATTTTATTATATAAATTTAATATAACAATTTTATTTATTAATAAATAAATTATATTATTTACTCTAATAAATCCTTTAAAAATATTTAAAAATATAAAATGACGATATTTAAACTATATATTAATCATGTATAGATTTTTGGAAATTATTTTGAGTCAAATTTACTTTTTTTGACTTTTGCATATTAGTCTCGAGCATTAGGATTGTGGTACACTATGACTTGACCTAATTTATTAGACAAATGTTGACCAATACATAATTATATATAATTAATTTAGGTTCGTGAATCCGAGGCCAACCTTGCACTTGTTCAATGACGTTATATGTATTTTTACTACGAAATACAGTATGGTGAGTTTCATTTGCCTTTTTATCCTTTATATTTTTGGGACTGAGAATACATGCGCTTTTATAAATGTTTGACGAAATAGACACAAGTAATTGAAACTACATTCTATGGTTGAATTATCGAAATCGAATATGCCCCTTTTTATTAAAGTCTGGTAATCTAAGAATTAGGGAACAGACACCCTAATTGATGCGAATCCTAAAGATAGATCTATTGGGCCTAACAAACCCCATCCAAAGTACCGGATGCTTTAGTACTTCAAAATTTATATCATGTCCGAAGGAGGATCCCGGAATGATAGGGGATATTCTTATATGTATCTAGTTAATGTCGGTTACTAGGTATTCACCATATGAATGATTATTTTTGTCTCTATGCATGGGACGTATATTTATGAGAACTGGAAATGAAATTCTTGTGGTCTATTAAAAAGATGGAAATAAATGATTATGATAAACTAATGAACTCACCAACCTTTTGGTTGACACTTTAAAGCATGTTTATTCTCAGGTGTTAAATAAATCTTCCGCTGTGCATTTGCTCATTTTAAAGATATTACTTGGAGTCTTTAATAGCATATTTCGAAGAACGTTGCATTCGAGTCATTGAGTTCATCAAAGATTATTATTAAATCAATTTATAGTTGGATAGTGGATATTATGAAATGGTATGCATGCCTGTCAATTTTCGATGTAAAGAAAGTTTGTCTTTTAAAAACGAATGCAATGTTTGTAAAATCTATCATATAGAGGTCAAATACCTCACAATGTAATCAACTATTGTGAATCGTTTATAATGTATATGAACGGGTCCTTTCATGATGATTCACAGATTATAATGTCATCATGTGCCATGTTACATAACTCTTTCATTCTGCTTAACTTCTGAACAAATCAAGAAAATATTTTCTTAATAGTTCTATCTTTCTCCTGAATTCTGGTAATTTAACCAATCATGATCGTGCTATTACAATTTTTATTAGAACGTTAGCTATGTTCATTTCGAATTTCATATCTATGAATTCTGGACCATTATTCACTTGACTTAAAGTCAGGAAGAGAAAACAAAAGTATGGAACTTCAAAATATAAAGGAAAAGAAGGGAGTGGATTTATAGTGAAATACCCGACATGGTAATCAAGACAGATTATCGCATTTAATCAAAGAGGATCCTAATTTCCTTAATTAACGAAGAATCAAATCTTATCACAAAGATTTTCTCCAAATCCCTTGAACTCCGGAAATTAACCATATCTACGTCAAAGGGTATGACGAAACAGTATTTTCTCATTTCACTCTTTTGTGATAGCTTCGCTCGTACTCTTCACAAAATCCAATTGTTTTATCCATATTATTCAATGATGATAAAACACTATTTATCAACTCATATTCGTCATGAAAACATTTTTATTGTTAGCCATGACCACCTCACTCAAATTTCGGGACGAAATTTCTTTAACGGGTAGGTACTGTGACGACCCGGAAATTTTTGACCAAATTTAAACTTAATCTTTATATGTTTCCGACACGATAAGTAAAGCCTATAATATTGAGTCACGAAATTTTTGAACTGTATCATATGTTAAATTGACCTTCGACCATTCTCGACGATTCACGAATAACTAATTGTGTATATATATATATATATATATATATATATATATATATATATATATATATATATATATATATATATATATATGAATATTTATAATAATGATTTGAAATATAAATTGAAATATTATATGAGTTAATTATTAGAAATTAATATGCAAAATAAAATAAAATATAATATTATAATAATTATTATAAAAATATATATCTATATATATATATATTTGAAGTATTGTTTATATCCTTTCTCCATTTAAAAGTCATCACAATCGCACCATGAACTAGGATAATTTTTAGTGAATGCTTTTCCTATTTAATCGACATTTACCAATTAGACAATACCCCACTTACCATCCACTAGTGGTTTACAAAGAACAAGGTTATATACAAGTGTATGTTGGGGAAAATATGTTACTCGCATATTTTTTTGTTTTATGGACCCAAGAAATAGATTAAACATATGAAAACTCCCTTTTTATTTTTTCGAATACTGTTGGGATCCATCGGATCATAGTGGGTTGATGAAGCCATATTTGTTTTATATGAACCACATACTAAATTACATTTATATTTGATATTATATTATTAATATTATTATATATATTATTGTCCTTTGATTATATCCGTGAATCAATAGACAAATTGATTGAAATTGATCTCTATGATCTTATATGATTGTGATATAATATTATATTATATTATTGTTATCTTTCTTAATTTAAATATATAATATACATATTACACATATTGAACACCCATTTAAACTGCGCCTTCTTCTCTCAATCTACAACAATCATTGCCATCTCTTCACTTTATGTATATACACTGACATACAGATAGATATAACACAACCTCACCAAATTATTCTTCTCATTCTCCCCTCTCTTTTTCCTAATCTTGAACTCATCATCACCACTATAACAATCTCACTCAACCATACTTGACCACCACCTTTATCACCCTAGTCGTTTTTGCAACCGGTGATAACCACCACCTTGTTCTACCATCGTGAATCACACACCACTTGTTCCTTCCTACTTCTTTCTTTTTGTCGAGCAACACTCTAATTTACCTACAACCACCACCCTTGCTACAACTCACCATCATCCGCCACCATACTACAGTCTACAGTCACCACCACCTTATCATCACCACCATTGAAACCCACTTTTTATCTCTATGTTTCTACTTCCATTCGAACGACGCCACCTACTATCTTATGTTCTCCTTTCAAATCACCCACCATCTCCTTAAATATTAGATGATCACCTTAACCACCTATTGCACCATTTTTCGCTGCTTCTGTCTTCCTGTTTCTGTTTTGATTCGGACCACACAACCACCATTAAACCGTTATCATTCATGTGTCAATTCGCTGTACATCGACACTATTGCACCTGATTCTGTTTAGCCGAAGTGTGCAGCTACAACAGCTATTGTTCAGATGTGTTCGCCACCCAAACAACACAAGTGCACTTTAGTTTGGTTCTATTCTATTGCCGAGACTAAAAGCCATCGTAAGATCCTTATCAAATTAATAAATATTATAAAGTTTCATATTAAATAATGCAATTACAATCACTACTTTTTCCCATATTTCTTTTTCATGGATGGCCGACAAAGTATAATAGCAACACCCCACTTGTGATTCAATTTTTGGACGTTTATACTCAAACCTATTAAATTCTTTTAGTGGACCAGTTAGGTTAAGTGATAATGCAGTATTGACTTTTACCTATTCTTTTATTATTTGCGGTTAGACTACAAAAAGAATGATGATGGTGATGATGAAATCGTATAATAACCATGAAATAGATGAATCAAGACGGTAGCCGGAATTAATAGTGTTAATAATGATTATGATCGTGACTAGCTGGGGTTGTTGTTATCGTTCACCATCTATAGTTCCTACAATCTTTCCGTTTCGATCTCCAACCAATCGAACCTATCTTCTGTTCATCGAAAACCCACTTGATTATAAAAGAAAACGTAATTAATGATAATATGTTTTCTGCTTCAACCATTCGATCTATTTATTTTACAACCGTCCAAACAACCATTGATATTGCTACGCTGTTAGTGTTGGTTTTCTATTTTATACTTCTATCAAAACAAACATAAAAACCTATCTAAACCGTCACCCATCTAACTAAATACTGCTGCTGCGTTATTTCCTGTTATCGTCACAAATATGATAAGAATGATGACGATATGATACATGAGATGATGATGATAAACCGTGAGGGATGATGGTAATAAAGATGATGATTATAGGCGTATGATAGTGATAGATAATGGTGATGTTGGGACGACGGTGATAACGAACGATGATGAATAGATGTGACGATGATCGAAGGTAATAGATGATGATCCGTTAACATGATGATGTTGATGTTGGTGGTGATGCTATGTATGCATATGGTGATGATGAGCTTTGAAGATACCGTGATGATCATGATGAGATGACATGATTATGATGATACGAGTGATGATACGTACGATGCTTGATGATGATGAAACAATAAACCTAAAAGTCGTAAGAGTACTTGGATAAATTGATAGGTGGGCTAAATAATTTAATTGGACCGAGAGTTCTGATGGGCTGAAGTTTTATTTTTGGGCCATGACAATATGATGATTATTTTCTTGGGCCATGATATTAATCGGGTTTTGGAAAAATAACAGAAATTTGACTTATGTAAATTAAAGTTAAGAGTTATTTCTGTAATAACAAGACAGAGGGATGGTATGAGGTGTTTGCGGGTGAGCGGGAGGTCACGGGTTCGAACCCTGTTTGGTGCATTTTTTTTTGGAAACCTTTAAAGGTAGTCTTTATTATTATTATTATTATTGATATTGATATTATTAAGTATTATTGTTTTTATTATTATTATTATTATTATTATTATTATTATTATTATTATTATTATTATTATTATTATTATTATTATTATTATTATTATTATTATTATTATTATTATAACTACTACTATTATTATTATTATTATTATTATTATTATTATTATTATTATTATTATTATTATTATTATTAGTATTATTATTATTATTATTATTATTATTATTATTATTATTATTATTATTATTAGAATCATTATTACTATTATTTTTAGTATTATTTTTATAACAAATTACTGATTTTTGATAAAATACCAACTACAAATATATATTGTAATATAACTACATGTATGAATATCGATTATTTTTACAAAAATTATATATAAAATATAACTGGAGATATAAAATATAAATAAAGTATATATATTTACATAACTACAATACTTAAATATTATATAGAAGGAATTATGTGATTATATGTGTTAATATATATATATTAATGATATAGGTTCGTGAATCCGAGGCCAACCCTGCATTGTTCAATATTGTCATATGTATTTTTACTACAAAATACATTAGGTGAGTTTCATTACTCCATTTTTAAATGCTTTTGCAATATATATTTTTGGGACTGAGAATACATGCACTGCTTTTATAATGTTTGACGAAATGGACACAAGTACTTAAAACTACATTCTATGGCTGGATTATTAAACCGAATATGCCCCTTTTTAGTCTGGTAATCTAAGAATTAGGGAACAGACACCCTAATTAAAGCGAATCCTAAAGATAGATCTATTGGGTCCAACAAGCCCCATCCAAAGTACCGGATGCTTTAGTACTTCGAATTTATCGTATCCTAAGGGAGTCCCGGAATGATAGGGGATATTCTATATGCATCTTGTTAAGGTCGGTTACCAGGTGTTCACCATATGAATGATTTTTGTCTCTATGCATGGGACGTATATTTATGAGAACTAGAAATGAAATTCTTGTGGTCTATTAAAATGATGAAAATGAATGATTATGATAAACTAATGAACTCACCAACCTTATGGTTGACACTTTAAAGCATGTTTATTCTCAGGTATGAAAGAAATCTTCCACTGTGCATTTGCTCATATTAGAGATATTACTTGGAGTCATTCATGGCATATTTCAAAAGACATTGCATTCGAGTCGTCGAGTTCATCAAGATTATTATTAAGTAAATGACATATTAGATAATCTAGAGTTGGATATTATGAAGTGGTATGCATACCTGTCAACTTTCAATGTAAAGAAAGTTTATCTTTTAAGAACGAATGTAATGTTTGTAAAATGTATCATATAGAGGTCAAGTACCTCGTGATGTAACCAAATGTAATGTATTCGTCTAGATAGATTAGGACGGGTCATGAAATCAAGTACCTCGCGATGTAACCAAATGTAATATATTCGTCCAGATGGATTAGGATAGGGCATTAGAGTTGGTATCAGAGCGGTGGTCTTAGCGAACCAGGTCTTGCGTTAGTGTGTCTAACTGATAGTTGTTTAGATGTATTAGTGAGTCTGGACTTTGACCGTGTCTGCATGTTAAAAGTTTTGCTTATCATTTAGTGTTGAAAATTATTTGCTTATCATCCTTAAAGTCTAGACACGTCTTACTGCCTCTATTACATAGACAGTGTATAGATAAATTCATATCTTAGAGTATCTGTTTTTGTTACCTTTGCCTGACAGCTTTCGTAGATTACTCTGTAACTTATGGGATTTTAGTATTATATATGCATATGTAAATCATGTATTGCAGGGTACTAATCTACATCCTATAATCTATTTCATATCGAAAATCCTTCATCTGATCGTACGAGATGAATCCCTCAACCAGTTCGAGTCCCTCAGATTCCGATAGCTATTCCGATAGCGATTCCGACAACCATTCCGATATGAATTTTCACTCGAGCTCCGAAAGTAGTGTAACTGGAATGAATTAACCAATCAGCCATCATTTATTTTGGATGAAATGGAGATGGGTTTGTAGTTGACTTAATCAATGGAGATGCGAAGAAGGCGATCCCTTCCACCAACTGAATTCACCTCTTGACGAAGAACCTGAAGCACTTACCGGCGAACCTGTTCGAAATACCATTTCCCTCTCATTTCCCGAATATCTCACAACGATTATATTCTATCCACAAATCTAAACCTTATTCATCCGCTCGTTCCGACTGACAATCATCCCAGAATAATGGAAGAAGTCAACGAGCTTCGTACCCGAGTTGTAGCCTTGGAAAATATGGTGCAAAATGTACCAGCTTCAGCAACATCACCTGCACCAACAGTACCATCAGTAACAGCACCAGTACTATCAACAATCCATGCCTCAACATCTCATTATGTACCTCGAGCATAATCAACGTTCTACGAATTGTTCTACATTATTTATCTTCGTTCGACATGGCGATTTTGTAATATCTAATGTTTTAGAGATTATATATTCTTTTTCTAACGGTAAATCAGATGAGTTAATATCATATTAACTCATTAAATCCATGATTACATCTGAGGAAAATATATATGTAAGTATATTTTCATAAAGATTGCAATTAAAAATTCTTTTGTACAAACTGTTAATGGTGAAAATATTTTAATGGGTAGGTAATACGCTAGAAATATTTAGATTTCACATTATTAAGTTACACTGTACATTCTTCGAATCTGATTCAATAGTCATTTACTATCCTACTTACAACTACAGAAGTACAAATCCGTTCATCACAGAATAATCATTTTCAATCAATTTTATATTTGGATTTTGACCTATCAGAATCCAACAAGTGGCATAATGAAGAAAACATTGGACAAAATAAAATTTGTTAGAAACAATCAAATTAACTATGAGAAAAATTTTGTTAAGAATCCACGCTAACAAAATCCTAGCTCACTGTTCCTAGCTAACTGATTACATTTTTTTTATCACAGTTTATTTATCGCAATTTAATTATCGCAATTTTATTTATCGTCATTTAATTTCAATTATTTACTTTACACACTTTATTTATCGTCATTTAATTTCTGTTAATTATTTTACGCACTTTAAATATCGGGACACGTATACAAGGTTTTGACATATCATATCGACGCATCTATATATTATTTGGAATAACCATAGACACTCTATATGCAGTAATGATTGAGTTAGCTATACAGGGTTGAGGTTGATTCTACAATAATATATATAATTTGAGTTGTGATCGAGTCTGAGACATGTACACGGGTTACGATACGTATTAATTAATTTGAATATTATAAACTATATATGAATTATTGAGTTAGTGACTGTGGACTGCTCACTGTGGATTACCAAGATTGGACAATTAAAATGAATTAAAATATTGATTATAACATATGAAACTAAACAATTCTTCAAGTTTGCAACTTAACTTCATCTTAAACCTCATTTGTATCTTGACGATTACAATCTGCGTTCAAACCTTTCATGATTCTTGATAACACCTCAATCGAGATGATAAACCAACGCACTTCATCTATGGAAGAAAAGATTGATGCATATAGTTATGCACCTGAAAACACTCGGAACCTGAGTAAACATTTAACACGTGTCTGCGTTAGCTCCTTTGGCGTTGTTATTACCGAAAATAACTTTACAATCCTTTTCCAAGTAGCCAATTTTGTCACAGCTACAGCAAGTCAACTTCAACTTTCATTCATATTAGCCTTATTATAACCTTGATATATAAGTTTGCCGTTCTTCATCGTTACCGGGGAACCGTTTACATTCCACCACATTAACAGTAAACTTACCAACAACTGTGTTGATCTTTGATTTTCAGAAAAATCATTATATTCGTTGCAACCCTATCATATATGTAGTGACCCGAACTTTTCCATGTTTATATATATTAATTGAGATTGATGTTTACATGATTAAATATTTCCAACATGTTAAGCAATCAAACTTGTTAAGACTTGATTAATTGAAATAGGTTTCATATAGACAATTGACCACCCAAGTTGACCGGTGATTCACGAACGTTAAAACTTGTAAAAAAACTATATGATGACATATATATGGTTATATATATAGTTAACATGATATTATGATAAGTAAACATATCATTAATTATATTAACAATGAACTACATATGTAAAAACAAGACTACTAACTTAATGATTTTGAAACGAGACATATATGTAACGTTTATCGTTGTAACGACATTTAATGTATATATATCATATTAAGAGATATTCGTACATCATAATATCATGATAATATAATAATTTAAAATCTATTTTGTTATTATAAACATTGGGTTAACAACATTTAACAAGATCGTTAACCTAAAGGTTTCAAAACAACACTTACATGTAACGACTAACGATGACTTAACGACTCAGTTAAAATGTATATACATGTAGTGTTTTAATATGTATTTATACACTTTTGAAAGACTTCAATACACTTATCAAAATACTTCTACTTAACAAAAATGCTTACAATTACATTCTCGTTCAGTTTCATCAACAATTCTACTCGTATGCACCCGTATTCGTACTCGTACAATACACAGCTTTTAGATGTATGTACTATTGGTATATACACTCCAATGATCAGCTCTTAGCAGCCCATGTGAGTCACCTAACACATGTGGGAACCATCATTTGGCAACTAGCATGAAATATCTCATAAGATTACAAAAATATGAGTAATCATTCATGATTATTTACATGAAAACAAAATTACATATCCTTTATATCTAATCCATACACCAACGACCAAAAACACCTACAAACACTTTCATTCTTCAATTTTCTTCATCTAATTGAACTCTCTCAAGTTCTATCTTCAAGTTCTAAGTGTTCTTCATAAATTCCAAAAGTTCTAGTTTCATAAAATCAAGAATACTTTCAAGTTTGCTAGCTCACTTCCAATCTTGTAAGGTGATCATCCAACCTCAAGAAATCTTTGTTTCTTACAGTAGGTTATCATTCTAATACAAGGTAATAATCATATTCAAACTTTGGTTCAATTTTTATAACTATAACAATCTTATTTCAAGTGATGATCTTACTTGAACTTGTTTTCGTGTCATGATTCTGCTTCAAGAACTTCGAGCCATCCAAGGATCCATTGAAGCTAGATCCAATTTTCTCTTTTCCAGTAGGTTTATCCAAGGAAATTAAGGTAGTAATGATGTTCATAACATCATTCGATTCATACATATAAAGCTATCTTATTCGAAGGTTTAAACTTGTAATCACTAGAACATAGTTTAGTTAATTCTAAACTTGTTCGCAAACAAAAGTTAATCCTTCTAACTTGACTTTTAAAATCAACTAAACACATGTTCTATATCTATATTATATGCTAACTTAATGATTTAAAACCTGGAAACACGAAAAACACCGTAAAACCGGATTTACGCCGTCGTAGTAACACCGCGGGCTGTTTTGGGTTAGTTAATTAAAAACTATGATAAACTTTGATTTAAAAGTTGTTATTCTGAGAAAATGATTTTTATTATGAACATGAAACTATATCCAAAAATTATGATTAAACTCAAAGTGGAAGTATGTTTTCTAAAATGGTCATCTAGACGTCGTTCTTTCGACTGAAATGACTACCTTTACAAAAATGACTTGTAACTTATTTTTCCGACTAGAAACCTATACTTTTTTTGTTTAGATTCATAAAATAGAGTTCAATATGAAACCATAGCAATTTGATTCACTCAAAACGGATTTAAAATGAAGAAGTTATGGGTAAAACAAGATTGGATAATTTTTCTCATTTTAGCTACGTGAAAATTGGTAACAAATCTATTCCAACCATAACTTAATCAACTTGTATTATATATTATGTAATCTTGAGATACCATAGACACGTATACAATGTTTCGACCTATCATGTCGACACATCTATATATATTTCGGAACAACCATAGACACTCTATATGTGAATGTTGGAGTTAGCTATACAGGGTTGAGGTTGATTCCAAAATATATATAGTTTGAGTTGTGATCAATACTGAGATACGTATACACTGGGTCGTGGATTGATTCAAGATAATATTTATCGATTTATTTCTGTACATCTAACTGTGGACAACTAGTTGTAGGTTACTAACGAGGACAGCTGACTTAATAAACTTAAAACATCAAAATATATTAAAAGTGTTGTAAATATATTTTGAACATACTTTGATATATATGTATATATTGTTATAGGTTCGTGAATCAACCAGTGGCCAAGTCTTACTTCCCGACGAAGTAAAAAATCTGTGAAAGTGAGTTATAGTCCCACTTTTAAAATCTAATATTTTTGGGATGAGAATACATGCAGGTTTTATAAATGATTTACAAAATAGACACAAGTACGTGAAACTACATTCTATGGTTGAATTATCGAAATCGAATATGCCCCTTTTTATTAAGTCTGGTAATCTAAGAATTAGGGAACAGACACCCTAATTGACGCGAATCCTAAAGATAGATCTATTGGGCCTAACAAACCCCATCCAAAGTACCGGATGCTTTAGTACTTCGAAATTTATATCATATCCGAAGGGTGTCCCGGAATGATGGGGATATTCTTATATATGCATCTTGTTATTGTCGGTTACCAGGTGTTCACCATATGAATGATTTTTATCTCTATGTATGGGATGTGTATTGAAATATGAAATCTTGTGGTCTATTATTATGATTTGATATATATATAGGTTAAACCTATAACTCACCAACATTTTTGTTGACGTTTTAAGCATGTTTATTCTCAGGTGATTATTAAGAGCTTCCGCTGTCGCATACTTAAATAAGGACGAGATTTGGAGTCCATGCTTGTATGATATTGTGTAAAAACTGCATTCAAGAAACTTATTTTGTTGTAACATATTTGTATTGTAAACCATTATGTAATGGTCGTGTGTAAACAGGATATTTTAGATTATCATTATTTGATAATCTACGTAAAGCTTTTTAAAACCTTTATCTATGAAATAAAGGTTATGGTTTGTTTTAAAAATGAATGCAGTCTTTGAAAAATGTCTCATATAGAGGTCAAAACCTCGCAACGAAATCAATTAATATGGAACGTTTTTAATCAATAAGAACGGGACATTTCAGTTGGTATCAGAGCGTTGGTCTTAGAGAACCAGAATTTTGCATTAGTGTGTCTTATCAAGTTAGTTAGGATGCATTAGTGAGTCTGGACTTCGACCGTGTTTACTTGAAAAATGATTGCTTAACAAATTTTGTTGGAAACTATATATTTTTAACATGTGAATATTATGTGATATACTAATCTCTTAACGCGTTTGATATTATGTGATAGATGTCTACCTCTAGAACAAGTCCCATTGACTCACCTAATAATAATGAAGAGTCAAATGTAAATTGGAATGATTCGTGGACTGATTCACAAGTTCCTGAAGAGGAACCGGAAGAAGAGTCGGAACCGGAAGAAGAATCGGAACCGGAAGAAGAATCGGAACCGGATGAAGAAATAGAACCGGTGGGGGAAATAATAAAACGGTTAAGTAAAAGAAAATCCTCAACCAACCGACCAAGGTTAATTATGGTCAATGGTGTTTCCGCCAAGGAAGCAAAATATTGGGAGGATTACCAATTCTCCGATGAATCGGATTCCGACGAGAATTCCGATGATGTTATAGAAATTACCCCAACTGAATTTAAAAAGGCAAAAGAAAATAATAAGGTAAAGGGCATAAAAATAGAGAAATCTAATTCCAACCCCGATGAACTTTATATGTATCGTCAACCCCCGAAGTCCTTAAGTTGTAACAATGACCCGGGAACCTCTAAACCACCAGGTTTTTCTAAACCAATGTGGACAACGACGGCTCGTATTAGGGGAACATCATATATCCCTAGAAACTTGGCAAAACGAACCAAAACCGAAAAAGAAGAAACGAGCGAGTCGGAATAAGATAGTTGTATTCGTGTGGTGTAATATATGGAATATAGTGTTCTTATGCTTTATGATATATGTAAAAATTGCTTGTATTAATAAGTATTTTTTTATGAATCTAACTCTTGTCTATTTTACAGTTTAAAAACACAAAATGGATAGACAACCCAATATTTTAAGAGACCTACCCGGAGACATGATTGATGAAATCTTGTCTAGAGTCGGCCAGAATTCTTCGGCACAACTATTTAAGGCGAGATCAGTTTGTAAGACATTCGAAGAACGTTCCAAGAATGTCTTGGTTTATAAGAGACTTTCGTTTGAAAGATGGGGGATATCACATTGGGAAACCCATAAGTTACGATGTGTTTACTTTGACGCATATATTGCGGGGAACCCAAATGCTATTTTACGCAATGGGTTAAGAAATTATTTTGACTCAATATATCCGAATATTGGACTTCGTGATTTAGAAAAAGCGGCTAACATGCAACATAAAGAAGCATGTTATGCTTACGGATTAGTAATGTTCGCTTCTCACCAAAGTGAGAACAAGAACATCGGGCTACAACTATTAAACAAAACGTTCCCACAAGTGACGGAGTCGGTAATTGGGGTAAGAAATGAGGTTTTTAGATTGTTACGGGACTGTTGGACATTACGTAACCCTCGTCCCTTTGACGACGTTACAACACGCTGTCTTATCAACGGCCATAACGGTTATGTTGCACAAGACCAAGGATGGGAAGTAGTCCTAGTAAAACCAGAATGCATGACTTGTTTCTGGACGTATGAATTACGTGTCTTTATTGCCTTTGCTGAACGACTTGTGTACTAGCTAGAATTATCTTCACAACTATCTTGTATCAAAGTTATTGTGTGCTATATTTCATGCTTTATGTAAAATAAGCGGTATTGTAAGTTTGTAAAATATTGTATAAAAGTTTGAACGCGAAATATTATTATAATCAGTTTTTCATATAGAATTGTAGTAGTTGAATTGTATATTAGCTACTAAGTATGAACTTAACGGGTAGGTACTACCCGAATTTAAACTTATAAAACGCTAATATGAAGAAAAAGCTTTTATAAATGAGTTCATATTATGCTACGAAATACTATTAACTACTCTTAATATTCTGTATGATTAACTTGTTCCATTTGACTTTTTTGAAGGCAATGGCACCGACTACTCGACACACCGTGAATATGAATGAAGAGGAATTCCGTACTTTTCTAGCTTCAAACATAGCCGCAGTACAGGCTGCGCTACATACCAACAATAACCTTGGATCTAGCAGTACAGGAAATCGTGTAGGATGCACCTACAAAGAATTCACTGCCTGCAAACCTTTGGAATTTGATGGAACCGAAGGACCGATCGGATTGAAACGGTGGACCGAGAAGGTTGAATCGGTGTTTGCCATAAGTAAGTGTACTGAAGAGGACAAAGTGAAGTACGCTACGCATACCTTCACAGGTTCTGCGTTAACATGGTGGAATACCTATCTAGAGCAAGTGGGACAAGACGATGCGTACGCACTACCGTGGTCAGCATTCAAGCACTTGATGAACGAGAAGTACCGTCCCAGAACCGAGGTCAATAAGCTCAAGACAGAACTTAGAGGGTTACGAACCCAAGGATTTGATATTACCACGTACGAAAGTCGATTCACAGAATTGTGCCTATTGTGTTCGGGAGCATTCGAAGATGAGGAAGAGAAGATCGACGCGTTTGTGAAAGGATTACCGGAAAGAATCCAAGAAGATATAAGTTCACACGAGCCCGCCTCCATACAACAGGCATGTAGAATGGCTCACAAACTAGTGAACCAGATTGAAGAAAGAATTAAAGAACAGACTGCTGAAGAGGCCAATGTGAAGCAAGTCAAAAGAAAGTGGGAGGAAAACGGTGATAAGAATCACCAATACAACAATTACAACAATAATCGCAACAATTATCCCAACAATCGCAACATCAATCGCAACTACAACAAACGGCCCAACAACAACAACAACAACAACAACAACAGCAACTACAACAATCATCCCAACAACAATAATAACCGCAACAACAACAACAATCAGAAGCAACTATGCCAAAGGTGTGAAAAGAATCACTCGGGGTTCTGCACCAAATTTTGCAACAAGTGTAAAAGAAATGGTCATAGCGCGGCGAAGTGTGAGGTCTACGGACCAGGGGTTAATAGAACGAAAGGAACAAATGGTGTCGGAACGAGTAATGGCGGAGCAAGTAGTGTCGGAGCAAGTTATGCCAATGTAGTTTGTTATAAATGTGGAAAACCAGGCCACATTATTAGAAATTGCCCGAACCAGGAGAACACGAATGGACAAGGCCGTGGAAGAGTTTTCAATATTAATGCGGTAGAGGCACAGGAAGACCCGGAGCTTGTTACGGGTACGTTTCTTATTGACAATAAATCTGCTTACGTTTTATTTGATTCGGGTGCGGATAGAAGCTATATGAGTAGAGATTTTTGTGCTAAATTAAGTTGTCCATTGACGCCTTTGGATAGTAAATTTTTACTCGAATTAGCAAATGGTAAATTAATTTCAGCAGATAATATATGTCGGAATCGAGAAATTAAACTGGTTAGCGAAACATTTAAGATTGATTTGATACCAGTAGAGTTAGGGAGTTTTGATGTGATAATCGGTATGGACTGGTTGAAAGAAGTGAAAGCGGAGATCGTTTGTTACAAAAATACAATTCGCATTATACGAGAAAAAGGAAAACCCTTAATGGTGTACGGAGAAAAGGGCAACACGAAGCTACATCTTATTAGTAATTTGAAGGCACAAAAACTAATAAGAAAAGGTTGCTATGCTGTTCTAGCACACGTCGAGAAAGTACAAACTGAAGAAAAGAGCATCAATGATGTTCCCATTGCAAAAGAATTTCCCGATGTATTTCCGAAAGAATTACCGGGATTACCCCCACATCGATCCGTTGAATTTCAAATAGATCTTGTACCAGGAGCTGCACCAATAGCTCGTGCTCCTTACAGACTCGCACCCAGCGAGATGAAAGAACTGCAAAGCCAATTACAAGAACTTTTAGAGCGTGGTTTCATTCGACCAAGCACATCACCGTGGGGAGCTCCTGTTTTGTTTGTCAAGAAGAAAGATGGTACATTCAGGTTGTGTATCGACTACCGAGAGTTGAACAAACTTACCATCAAGAACCGCTACCCACTACCGAGAATTGACGACTTATTTGATCAACTACAAGGCTCGTCTGTTTATTCAAAGATTGACTTACGTTCCGGGTATCATCAAATGCGGGTGAAAGAAGATGATATTCCAAAGACTGCTTTCAGAACACGTTACGGTCATTACGAGTTTATGGTCATGCCGTTTGGTTTAACTAATGCACCAGCTGTGTTCATGGACCTTATGAACCGAGTGTGTGGACCATACCTTGA
The DNA here is from genome assembly GCF_046630445.1 of Rutidosis leptorrhynchoides. Lineage (NCBI taxonomy): Eukaryota > Viridiplantae > Streptophyta > Magnoliopsida > Asterales > Asteraceae > Rutidosis > Rutidosis leptorrhynchoides. The sequence continues at coordinate 266,447,624 of NC_092337.1, read as the reverse complement.
CAAGTTTGTCATTGTTTTCATTGATGACATACTTATTTACTCAAAGAATGACCAAGAACACGGTGAACATTTGAGAAAGGTGTTAGAAGTATTGAGGAAGGAAGAATTGTACGCTAAGTTTTCAAAGTGTGCATTTTGGTTGGAAGAAGTTCAATTCCTCGGTCACATAGTGAACAAAGAAGGTATTAAGGTGGATCCGGCAAAGATAGAAACTGTTGAAAAGTGGGAAACCCCGAAAACTCCGAAACACATACGCCAATTTTTAGGACTAGCTGGTTACTACAGAAGGTTCATCCAAGACTTTTCCAGAATAGCAAAACCCTTGACTGCATTAACGCATAAAGGGAAGAAATTTGAATGGAATGATGAACAAGAGAAAGCGTTTCAGTTATTGAAGAAAAAGCTAACTACGGCACCTATATTGTCATTGCCTGAAGGGAATGATGATTTTGTGATTTATTGTGACGCATCAAAGCAAGGTCTCGGTTGTGTATTAATGCAACGAACGAAGGTGATTGCTTATGCGTCTAGACAATTGAAGATTCACGAACAAAATTATACGACGCATGATTTGGAATTAGGCGCGGTTGTTTTTGCATTAAAGACTTGGAGGCACTACTTATATGGGGTAAAAAGTATTATATATACCGACCACAAAAGTCTTCAACACATATTTAATCAGAAACAACTGAATATGAGGCAGCGTAGGTGGATTGAATTATTGAATGATTACGACTTTGAGATTCGTTACCACCCGGGGAAGGCAAATGTGGTAGCCGATGCCTTGAGCAGGAAGGACAGAGAACCCATTCGAGTAAAATCTATGAATATAATGATTCATAATAACCTTACTACTCAAATAAAGGAGGCGCAACAAGGAGTTTTAAAAGAGGGAAATTTAAAGGATGAAATACCCAAAGGATCGGAGAAGCATCTTAATATTCGGGAAGACGGAACCCGGTATAGGGCTGAAAGGATTTGGGTACCAAAATTTGGAGATATGAGAGAAATGGTACTTAGAGAAGCTCATAAAACCAGATACTCAATACATCCTGGAACGGGGAAGATGTACAAGGATCTCAAGAAACATTTTTGGTGGCCGGGTATGAAAGCCGATGTTGCTAAATACGTAGGAGAATGTTTGACGTGTTCTAAGGTCAAAGCTGAGCATCAGAAACCATCAGGTCTACTTCAACAACCCGAAATCCCGGAATGGAAATGGGAAAACATTACCATGGATTTCATCACTAAATTGCCAAGGACTGCAAGTGGTTTTGATACTATTTGGGTAATAGTTGACCGTCTCACCAAATCAGCACACTTCTTGCCAATAAGAGAAGATGACAAGATGGAGAAGTTAGCACGACTGTATTTGAAGGAAGTCATCTCCAGACATGGAATACCAATCTCTATTATCTCTGATAGGGATGGCAGATTTATTTCAAGATTCTGGCAGACATTACAGCAAGCATTAGGAACTCGTCTAGACATGAGTACTGCCTATCATCCACAAACTGATGGGCAGAGCGAAAGGACGATACAAACGCTTGAAGACATGCTACGAGCATGTGTTATTGATTTCGGAAACAGTTGGGATCGACATCTACCGTTAGCAGAATTTTCCTACAACAACAGCTACCATTCAAGCATTGAGATGGCGCCGTTTGAAGCACTTTATGGTAGAAAGTGCAGGTCTCCGATTTGTTGGAGTGAGGTGGGGGATAGACAGATTACGGGTCCGGAGATTATACAAGAAACTACCGAGAAGATCATCCAAATTCAACAACGGTTGAAAACCGCCCAAAGTCGACAAAAGAGCTACGCTGACATTAAAAGAAAAGATATAGAATTTGAAATTGGAGAGATGGTCATGCTTAAAGTTTCACCTTGGAAAGGCGTTGTTCGATTTGGTAAACGAGGGAAATTAAATCCAAGGTATATTGGACCATTCAAGATTATTGATCGTGTCGGACCAGTAGCTTACCGACTTGAGTTACCTCAACAACTCGCGGCTGTACATAACACTTTCCACGTCTCGAATTTGAAGAAATGTTTTGCTAAAGAAGATCTCACTATTCCGTTAGATGAAATCCAAATCAACGAAAAACTCCAATTCATCGAAGAACCCGTCGAAATAATGGATCGTGAGGTTAAAAGACTTAAGCAAAACAAGATACCAATTGTTAAGGTTCGATGGAATGCTCGTAGAGGACCCGAGTTCACCTGGGAGCGTGAAGATCAGATGAAGAAGAAATACCCGCATCTATTTCCAGAAGATTCGTCAACACCTTCAACAGCTTAAAATTTCGGGACGAAATTTATTTAACGGGTAGGTACTGTAGTGACCCGAACTTTTCCATGTTTATATATATTAATTGAGATTGATGTTTACATGATTAAATGTTTCCAACATGTTAAGCAATCAAACTTGTTAAGACTTGATTAATTGAAATAGGTTTCATATAGACAATTGACCACCCAAGTTGACCGGTGATTCACGAACGTTAAAACTTGTAAAAAAACTATATGATGACATATATATGGTTATATATATAGTTAACATGATATTATGATAAGTAAACATATCATTAATTATATTAACAATGAACTACATATGTAAAAACAAGACTACTAACTTAATGATTTTGAAACGAGACATATATGTAACGTTTATCGTTGTAACGACATTTAATGTATATATATCATATTAAGAGATATTCGTACATCATAATATCATGATAATATAATAATTTAAAATCTATTTTGTTATTATAAACATTGGGTTAACAACATTTAACAAGATCGTTAACCTAAAGGTTTCAAAACAACACTTACATGTAACGACTAACGATGACTTAACGACTCAGTTAAAATGTATATACATGTAGTGTTTTAATATGTATTTATACACTTTTGAAAGACTTCAATACACTTATCAAAATACTTCTACTTAACAAAAATGCTTACAATTACATTCTCGTTCAGTTTCATCAACAATTCTACTCGTATGCACCCGTATTCGTACTCGTACAATACACAGCTTTTAGATGTATGTACTATTGGTATATACACTCCAATGATCAGCTCTTAGCAGCCCATGTGAGTCACCTAACACATGTGGGAACCATCATTTGGCAACTAGCATGAAATATCTCATAAGATTACAAAAATATGAGTAATCATTCATGACTTATTTACATGAAAACAAAATTACATATCCTTTATATCTAATCCATACACCAACGACCAAAAACACCTACAAACACTTTCATTCTTCAATTTTCTTCATCTAATTGAACTCTCTCAAGTTCTATCTTCAAGTTCTAAGTGTTCTTCATAAATTCCAAAAGTTCTAGTTTCATAAAATCAAGAATACTTTCAAGTTTGCTAGCTCACTTCCAATCTTGTAAGGTGATCATCCAACCTCAAGAAATCTTTGTTTCTTACAGTAGGTTATCATTCTAATACAAGGTAATAATCATATTCAAACTTTGGTTCAATTTCTATAACTATAACAATCTTATTTCAAGTGATGATCTTACTTGAACTTGTTTTCGTGTCATGATTCTGCTTCAAGAACTTCGAGCCATCCAAGGATCCATTGAAGCTAGATCCAATTTTCTCTTTTCCAGTAGGTTTATCCAAGGAAATTAAGGTAGTAATGATGTTCATAACATCATTCGATTCATACATATAAAGCTATCTTATTCGAAGGTTTAAACTTGTAATCACTAGAACATAGTTTAGTTAATTCTAAACTTGTTCGCAAACAAAAGTTAATCCTTCTAACTTGACTTTTAAAATCAACTAAACACATGTTCTATATCTATATTATATGCTAACTTAATGATTTAAAACCTGGAAACACGAAAAACACCGTAAAACCGGATTTACGCCGTCGTAGTAACACCGCGGGCTGTTTTGGGTTAGTTAATTAAAAACTATGATAAACTTTGATTTAAAAGTTGTTATTCTGAGAAAATGATTTTTATTATGAACATGAAACTATATCCAAAAATTATGATTAAACTCAAAGTGGAAGTATGTTTTCTAAAATGGTCATCTAGACGTCGTTCTTTCGACTGAAATGACTACCTTTACAAAAACGACTTGTAACTTATTTTTCCGACTAGAAACCTATACTTTTTTTGTTTAGATTCATAAAATAGAGTTCAATATGAAACCATAGCAATTTGATTCACTCAAAACGGATTTAAAATGAAGAAGTTATGGGTAAAACAAGATTGGATAATTTTTCTCATTTTAGCTACGTGAAAATTGGTAACAAATCTATTCCAACCATAACTTAATCAACTTGTATTATATATTATGTAATCTTGAGATACCATAGACACGTATACAATGTTTCGACCTATCATGTCGACACATCTATATATATTTCGGAACAACCATAGACACTCTATATGTGAATGTTGGAGTTAGCTATACAGGGTTGAGGTTGATTCCAAAATATATATAGTTTGAGTTGTGATCAATACTGAGATACGTATACACTGGGTCGTGGATTGATTCAAGATAATATTTATCGATTTATTTCTGTACATCTAACTGTGGACAACTAGTTGTAGGTTACTAACGAGGACAGCTGACTTAATAAACTTAAAACATCAAAATATATTAAAAGTGTTGTAAATATATTTTGAACATACTTTGATATATATGTATATATTGTTATAGGTTCGTGAATCAACCAGTGGCCAAGTCTTACTTCCCGACGAAGTAAAAAATCTGTGAAAGTGAGTTATAGTCCCACTTTTAAAATCTAATATTTTTGGGATGAGAATACATGCAGGTTTTATAAATGATTTACAAAATAGACACAAGTACGTGAAACTACATTCTATGGTTGAATTATCGAAATCGAATATGCCCCTTTTTATTAAGTCTGGTAATCTAAGAATTAGGGAACAGACACCCTAATTGACGCGAATCCTAAAGATAGATCTATTGGGCCTAACAAACCCCATCCAAAGTACCGGATGCTTTAGTACTTCGAAATTTATATCATATCCGAAGGGTGTCCCGGAATGATGGGGATATTCTTATATATGCATCTTGTTATTGTCGGTTACCAGGTGTTCACCATATGAATGATTTTTATCTCTATGTATGGGATGTGTATTGAAATATGAAATCTTGTGGTCTATTATTATGATTTGATATATATATAGGTTAAACCTATAACTCACCAACATTTTTGTTGACGTTTTAAGCATGTTTATTCTCAGGTGATTATTAAGAGCTTCCGCTGTCGCATACTTAAATAAGGACGAGATTTGGAGTCCATACTTGTATGATATTGTGTAAAAACTGCATTCAAGAAACTTATTTTGTTGTAACATATTTGTATTGTAAACCATTATGTAATGGTCGTGTGTAAACAGGATATTTTAGATTATCATTATTTGATAATCTACGTAAAGCTTTTTAAAACCTTTATCTATGAAATAAAGGTTATGGTTTGTTTTAAAAATGAATGCAGTCTTTGAAAAATGTCTCATATAGAGGTCAAAACCTCGCAACGAAATCAATTAATATGGAACGTTTTTAATCAATAAGAACGGGACATTTCAATATACTCATCCACATTTTATAATGAGAATTGACATACCAATTACTGAGAATCAGCAATCAGTATTTTGATTCTCGCAGTGTTTTTACATCAACAGTTATATGTACATATAACACTTATCTCTTAGAATTATGATCTTCCATTCTAAAATTCTGAAAACCACCCAGTCTACGAATCAATTCTCTGAATTCTGAAAAAGCTGAATGAAGCAGCAAAAACCGTAGACGATCTTCACCGTTGAAAGTTTGATGATAAAAATTGGAGTGTTGAAAATGCTCAAAGATTTTGATAAACAAATTAAGCAAGCCATGAAGGAGACTCTGAACAAATCATGAGGACTAAATTTGTACATAAAGAATCCCGATGATTCTGTTTCTGATGAAATCTTTAGCGAATACCTTGCTCCTTAATCACTCTAAACCATTGTGAATGAATTTCTTCAACACAATTTGATTCTAAAATTCTAAGACATTATCATATATTTCATTATTAATATTCTCAATATTTCTGAAGATATCTTCATAAATATTCTCGTCCGATATTAATTATCTCTCCGCACTATCTGTGTTATTTCATAAAAGGAAACTGTATTAGTTTCTATATTCTGTAAATCTTCGAATTTAAAATATGAATGTTTTGAAGTAGTGTTGGAAATTGATGCATGAGTTAGTATAATATAATGACACTTGATCAACGTGAATATATTACAGTAAGTCATGCTGAGTTTCAAATGGAACGTGATGATTCACATATCATAACATCATCATGTGCCATATTACATGACTCTCACATTCTACCAAATCTCCAAAAAGATCGAGAACATATCTTCCTGATAGTTCTATCTTATCTCTTAAATTCTGGTAATTTAACCAATCAAGATCGTGCTATTACAATCTCTCCCTTAGAACATTAGATATGTTAATTCGAAATGTCATACCTACGAATTCTGGACCATTTTTTGCTTGACTTAAAGTCGGGAAGAGAAAACCAGAGAATGGAACTCCAAAATATAAAGGAAACGGAGAGGGTGGATTTATAGTGAAATATCAGACAAAGCAATCGAGACAGGTCATCGCATTTAATCAACAAGGATCCTAATTTCCTTAAATTCCAAAGAATCAAATCTTATTACAAAGATTTTCTCTAAATCCCTTGAATTCCGGAAATCAACCGTGGTTACGTCACTGGTTAAGACTAACCTGCATTCACTCATTTCACTATTTTGTGATAACTTCACCCGTATGATTCGAATAATTGAAATGTTTCATCCATATTATCCAATGGTGGTAAAAACTCTAAATTTCAACTCTTATTCGTCATGAAAATATTCATATGACAACCCCACTCAAATTTCGGGATGAAATTTCTTTAACGGGTAGGTACTGTGACGACCCAAAAATTTTTGACCAAATTTAAACTTAATTTCATATGATCTCGACACGATAAGCAAAGTCTGTAATGTTGAGTCTTAAAACTTTTGAACTATTTACATGGATTCATTTGACCTTTGACTATTCCCGACGATTCACGAATCTGTATTTGTAAACAGAAATGTATATAAAGATAATTATATATATAAATAATTATACATAATAAATTAAATATATTAATGAACTATTAAGTGATTTAGTTATTATGAAAGAAAACTTAAAGTAAATTAAAACTTGTTATTTAAAACAGTTTAGTTAATTATATAGAGTATATTGAATGTAAATGATTTTAAGGAACAAAAATTGTCAATATTAACAAAGTATTAATATGTATACTTTGAGTTTAATTATTTCAATATATATAATTAATCTATGTAATAAAACTTGATAATTAAAATAGAAGTATAGATATAGTAATTTGAATATATGTATATATATATATATATATATATATATATATATATATATATATATATATATATATATATATATATGATTTATATACATAATTGATAGGTACATTGTATCAGATATAAAATATGTGAATATTAAATATAAAAAGAAAATGTTATCATATAATATATACAGTATAATTATTAAATATTACAAAATTAATAATATGTAATAGTAATAGATTAAATGCAATTACAAAATATGAATATGATTGTTATAGTTACTTTCAAATAATAAATATCAGTATTATTAATACTATTAAAATTATAATATATAAATATGAAGTTGAAACATGTAAATTGTTACATTATTATTATTATTACTTTTATAATTCTTATAACTACTATTAAAAATTAACATTTTTTTTATCATTACTATTATTTATCATTTAACTTATTATTTTTATTATTATTATTATTATTATTATTATTATTATTATTATTATTATTATTATTATTATTATTATTATTATTATTATTATTATTATTATTATTATTATTATTAGTATTTTTATCATTATGAATAAATATTAAAAGTAGTATTTTTAATATATTTGAGTTTATATTTATTAATAATCATATAATAAGATCAATAATCAATAATTATGTGAATATGATAATATCCCTTTCAATCTTTATATAACTTTGTCCATGTCTCTAATTTTTTAGCTATCCAACACAACCACGATCCCCAGACAAAAGAATTCGCGTATTATATAGGCATATGAGAAGAAATTAAACTGATAATTACAAATTCAGTTCCCTTTCGTTATCAGCTTTTACTTCTGCTTGTGGAGCGAATATTTCAGGTTTATAAATCAAATCCATTCAACTATTTTTCTACGAATATCATATATCAATTATATCTATTTATCTTATAAATTAAACAGAATTATATATATATTTTTACTATGTATCTCTGTTCTTGAGTGTAAAACTCAATAGCCCAAAAACGAATCGAAATCAAAAATGTATTAATGCAATCATGTTATAAATCTTCAGTCTAAACAATCTGCAAAGTTGTAGATCCCAATTCTTTTTATCGAGGACGAATTTTAGAGTCAAACTTGTGAAATTAAAAAGTCAATTATCTGTTCTTCACAAAATTCGAATTCATTTTTATGATTTCAGTTAAATTGAAGGTTCAGAGAGTTTCTAATAACGATTTTAAACCTTTTTCATTTGGAAATCATAGTTTGAAACACTCTTGAAAATCGAATTGATGTTTGAGTTGTTCATGCTTCTCGTTAATATAGCAGGTCTGTATTTTTTTTATTTTTTTTTATTCAATGTGTTAAAATTACGCAAGATAAATTATTTCAGATAGTTTTCAATAAAGTCTCAAGAATTAAACAAAACCTTAATTCGTATTTTTACCCATGATTGGTCGATCACTGTTTTAAAGAAGAGGGAAGAAGGGAAAAATAGAAGAGTGAGTTAAATAAATTCGGGTTTGGGATTAAAACAGATAAGCAGAATTGGCTAGATGGTTGAGGGTGCGTTAGGCAAGCGAGAGGTCTAGGGTTCGATCCCGACTTGGTGCAAATCTTTTTAAATATGGCTTCTAAAGGTAGTCTTTATTATTATTATTATTATTATTATTATTATTATTATTATTATTATTATTATTATTATTATTATTATTATTATTATTATTATTATTATTATTATTATTATTATTATTATTATTATTATTATTATTATTATCATTATTATTATTATTATTATTATTGTTATTATTTATTATGATAATTATTATTACTCCTAAAATCTAGATGTATAATTAATATTATGGTTGATATCATTAAATAGTATAGTATAATTATCCTAGTTATAAGTATTAAAGTTATTATTATAAGTATTATTAATTACTAATGTTAGTATTATTATTTTCATAATTTTAGTATTAATATCATTATTATGAGTACGATTATTATTAATATGAACCTAATAAAAAAATTAATTATCATATTGATTAATATTAAAACTAGTATCATTATAAATATTAGAATTATTATTATAAACATAAGTATTATTAATAATATCATCAGTAGTAGTAAAATGGTTACAATTATTATTATTATTAAGTATTAAGTATAATTATCAAAATGATTATTACCCTCTTTATTAATTTTTTTATCATTATTATAAGATTTAGTATTAAAACTATCATTAACAGTAAAGGTTAATATTTTTATAGTTATTATTATACCATTACATTTATCCTTAATATTATTAACATTATTATTTTTATTAGTAATAATAAGTATTATCCTTTTTACCATTACAAATATTAATTTAGTAATATTACAATTACTAGTTTCAACAAACAAACGATATGTATAAAAATATATTTAACATATATAACTTAACTATATTAATGCTTTTTATATATAAAAAGAATACATTTAATGAAATAATGAAAAAATATATATAAGTTAATAATATAAAAGTTAAATCACTAATGATAATATATATTTATTCGATTACAAGTATATATTTTAATTTGTATACAAATGATATAGGTTCGTGAATCCGAGGCCAACCCTGCATTGTTCAATATTATCATATGTATTTTTACTACAAAATACAGTATGGTGAGTTCATTTGATTCCCTTTTACTCTTTACATTTTTGGAACTGAGAATACATGCGCTGTTTTTATAACTGTTTTGTTAAATGCTTTTGAAATATATTCTGAACTGCGAATACATGAAATACTTTTATAACTATTTTACGAAATAGACACAAGTAATCGAAACTACATTCTATGGTTGAATTATCCAACTCGAATGTGCCCTTTTTATCATGTCCGAAGTTTTCCCGGAATGATGGCAAATTTATCATGTCCGAAGTTTTCCCGGAATGATGGCGAATTTATCATGTCCGAAGTTTTCCCGGAATGATGGCGAATTTATCATGTTCGAAGTTTTCCCGGAATGATAGTGAATTTATCATGTCCGAAGTTTTCCCGGAATGATGGCGAATTTATCATGTCCGAAGTTTTCCCGGAATGATGGCGAATTTATCATGTCCGAAGTTTTCTCGGAATGATGGCAAATTTATCATGTCCGAAGTTGTCTCGAAATGATGAGGATATTTTATATGCAATTTGTTAAGGTCGATTACCAGGTGTTCAATCCATATGAATAAATTTTATGCATAATGGTTATGGGAAATGGGAATATTAAATCTGGTGGTCTATTAAAATGATGAATTTTATTATTTACGATAAACCTATGAACTCACCAACCTTTTGGTTGATACTTTAAAGCATGCTTATTCTCAGGTATTAAAGAAATCTTCCACTGTGCATTAGCTTATCTTAAGGATATTATTTGGAGTCATTCATGACATATTTCAAAAGACGTTGCATTCGAGTCGTTGAGTTCATCAAAATTATTATTAAGTCAATTATAGTTGAATATATTATGAAATGGTATGCATGCCGTCAACTTTCGATGTAATGAAAGTTAGTCTTTCAAAACCGAATGCAATGTTTGTAAAATGTATCATATAGAGGTCAAGTACCTCGTGATGTAACCAAATGTAATGTATTCGTCCAGATGGATTAGGACGGGGCATTAGAACTAGATGATATGCTTAGGTCCTGTATGTTAGAGTACGATGGTCCGTGGGATATACATCTACCATTGATCGAGTTCACTTACAACAACAATACTTACCATTCGAGTATTGGTATGCCACCTTATGAAATATTGTATGGTCACAAGTGTAGAACGCCGACTTGTTGATTAGAAGCCAGTGAGAAACAGTTTGTAGGTCCAGAATTAGTTCAGATAACAGCCGACAAGGTAGCGATAGCGCGTGAAAAGTTAAAAGTGGCACGCGACACATAGAAAATGTATGTTGATCCACGTTGATGTCCGGTAAACTTTGAGGTAGGTGATCGTGTTTACTTGAAATTTTCGCTGTGGAAAGGAGTTATCAGTTTTGGTAACCGAGGTAAGTTAGCTCCAAGGTACATTGGGCCGTTCAAGATTATTCAACGGGTTAATGACCAGACTGTTGTGTTAGAGCTTCCATCAGAGTTGGCAGGGATATACAACACTTTCAACGTATGTTACCTTAGGAAGTGTAAGGTCGATGATGAGACTCAACTGGTTCCATTGAGTGATTTAAGGGTAGACCTAAATCAAAAGTTAGTTGAAGAACCGGTTAGGATTGTCAATAGAAAGGTGACAAAGTTGAGAAAGAAGGAGATCCACATGGTGCTAGTTGAGTGGAAGCATAGTTTAGGATTGAACCTTACGTGCGAGACCGAAGAGCTGATGAAGGCTCGTTATCCACGTCTGTTTGACCAAGACCAGATTCCAAGGCCAAAATCTCTTAAAGGAGGGTGGATTTGTAACATCCTCAGATCGGGCCTAGATGTAAGATGACTTTATTGCCCTTAGGCATAATTGTGTGGTTAATTATGCTTTTATTTTAATTATATGTTTAGTGTTATTTTATTATTTGGTTAAGACCAGTTAAGACCAGTTTAATTATATATTTTAATTATATGTTCGTTTATTTTATTTGAACTCCGTTAGGGCAGTCAAATTAGGTACGAAAGTTATTAGAAACTGGTAAATACCCGTGTGTGATCGGGTATGTTATTTAACCCACATATATAAGCATGTGACCAGCTCCTTCTCTCATTTTCTGGAAAATTCTCAAACACCCCGTACACTCTCAATCTCTATCCATCAAACCCTAGATTTTTAATTTGTGTTCTAGAGCTCCAATCATTCATATCATCTTGTTCTTTACAATTTACAGATTCTATTGAGGTAAGAATCAAAGAGTTTCAAGCTTTAATCTTTAAGAAAATGATGATTTTGTGTTAACTTTGTCAAAAGAGCAATTTTGAGTCAAAATGGTTGATTTTGATGTTGTTTGTGTCAAAATCTTGTGGGTTTATGCTTATTGATGTTAAGTGTATATGATTTGGTCAGTTTAGAGGTAAGAAACGAGCTCTAGAGCACCAATTGGTGATTTTAGGTCAAAACCCGTCAGTTTTCTGCTGCTGCTGCACGATGAACACAACCGTACGGTTGCAGCTTGCAACCGCACGGGTACATGGTGCAACCGTACGGGTGCACGTGCAACCGTACGGATGCAGTGGTGTTGGTGCAAATGGGCAGGAAGTGTGCAATCGTACGGATGCACGATGCAAGCGTACGGATGGACTTGCAACCGTACGGATGCATGTGCAACCGTACAGATGCATATCAGATCAGTAGTTATTATGTGCATTAGCTATTTTCTAGCCGTTATGATGTCCGCGTGACTTATGATGTTCAGGATGTAAATTCTGAAAATGCATAAGTGTTAGGTGGACTTTCAGCGGCGCTTTTTGTGACTGATTTACTGTACTGTGCTGTTTTGTGTTAACAGACAGAAACTAACTTGATTTGCCTTATGTTCAGGTGATAAGGATAAGGAAGCCGCTCAGTGATAGATTATCTGAGCTAGTAGCGGGTATTCGTTGAGTGGGTCTATCTTCGGATAGAGTATTAAGTAGCTGACACGCTACTTGTTCAGACTCTTTATTATTATGTTTATGGCTTGTATGATTGCCATGTGTAGTTAGATATTGCTAAGCTAGTTGGGACGATTGCATGACTGAATATCTGTGATATTATATGCGCAGTGTTAGTTGGACACCAACCGAGGCGGCAAGGTTGGGAACCCATCGAGGCAGCAAGGTAGGGTTGATGTGAGGCCGATTGTGGTAGCCTGGTCAGGTCATGGTGTTACTGATTATTCAGTATAGCATAGAAGGACGCACGTGTTGTGTCTGAACGGTTATGCAGTGGAGTCAGTAAAGCGGACTATCGGTAGACTGTAGCTTGATCAACTAAGTCGTGTGCTTGTACAAGCCGTCGATCCTCATATTGTCAGTTGTTGTTATATACTAGTCCATGACGTTAGCATATATGTGACCTTTGCATTTTGAGTTGCTTATGCTTGATCTGTTAGATAGTATCCATTCACTTAGCAGTTGTGCTAATTCCCCCACATTTCCACCCTTGCAATTTTAGGTACTGCTGTTTAGGATGGGTGTTGCGAACGAGTCTGAAGACATGTTTGACTATGCGGTGACTCTGATGTTTTCAATTTTTAATGATGTTTTCACGTAACACCGTAGTTGTATAAAGTTGGTTTGTAAACAAAGTTATGTAAACGTTAATTAAGGCTATTTTGGTAATTAAGTATTTACTTCAGCTGTGATTAAAAAAATCAAAAAAAAAAAACAAATTAGGGTGTTATACATTTGTAACGGATAGATAAGCATGCAAGATGAAAGCAACTTAAAGTAACAAAATTACTTTATTAGATTAAGGAAGGCGTTCACCGTTTACAGACGAGATCTGGACCATTACAAGTGCTGACATCCACTAGACCGCTCCTAGTACAATCTTCGACGTTCGCCTCCGGGTACTTAATTTCCCTCTCGGAGGTGAGAAGACCTTGAAAGCTCTAGTGAGAGAAAGTGTATTGTAGTGAGAGAGTGAAAAGAGGTGTGTGAAAAAGGATGACAATAAGCTTCTTAAATAGGCAAAATTTTCCTGGCATACGGCTGGCAAGCTGTATGCCTAGGCCGTATGCCAGGGCAAGCCGCTTTGTGTGCCCGGATGGTGGCAGGACATTTCCCATAGTGGCAGTTCGGATGGCAAGCCGTATGGCCTGCCTTGTTCTGCTGTTTGCTGGATCGCAACTTGATTTTCGGGGTCGTAACTTGTCTTTCACCGTTTTCGCTCTAGAATCTTCGTTTTGGCTCCGATCTACTTGATTCTTTTTGCATTGCCTTTGTAATTACTTAATCTACCAAATTAACCGAAAAAGCGATCATTTTACCGAAAAAGCTTGGAACTTTACTATTTTTGGGTCCTAATATCGAGGTAAAAATGTGACTTTTAGCCGATATCAAATATCAATCGATCTTTATTTCACAAGACGTGAGAGAAAAAACTTAGTTTTATCATTTTTTGTTATTCCCGAATGTTTTTCCGCAAGCATGAGGGGAGGTTACATAACTGAGGTTATCTCACTCGGGTCACTCAATTCACTAAAGTTTATCGGGTGTCCTATAGTTTTAAGAAATGAAATCACTCATAGCCAGTCATGTTAGCATTCTTCGTCATAGGCTTGATCAAGATGTGACGACCCGAAAATTTTTGAACAAATTTAAACTTAATCTTATTATGATTTCGATACGATAAGCAAATTCTGTAATGTTAAAGTCTCAAAAACAGTGAACTGTGTTTATGTATTCATTTGACCTTTGACTACTCCCGGCGATTCACGAACAATGAATTATAAATAGATATGTGTGTATGTATATATAAATAATAATTCGAAATATAATTTGAAGTATTATATGTTGTTTTTATTAAAAATTAATAAAATAAAAATAGGATATTATAATAATAATTATTAAAAATATATCTCTATATATAAATAAAGTATATTAAAAATAGATATTAAATGATTGTAATACTCGTTTGATGTTTCGATTGATATTAAGCAAGTTAAATTCAAACTTATGATATTTTAAAATAAATGGTGATACGAAAATGAGTTCTATAAATTTTAGGCTTATTAAAAATGTATTTAGGAACTATTTGTTAAATTGTAAAACTTTTTATATTTTACTTGGGGTTGGGAGTGAATAATTAATGTAATTTTTTTATTTAATAGTCAATGATCGAATTTTATACCATAATGAACAAAATAAATAAATATAGTTAATTTAAAAATATGAGATTTTTCTGAACACTTTTATCCGCCACTAATTAACAACGGTGTATGATATAATATCCGAATTAAAACTGTCGACATATATTAACAAATTATGAATTTCCATTTACTTTTATAACACGTTTTTTATTATATTAGAAATATTATTATATTTGATTACTATTATTGATTGATTAATTTTCAATCTATTAAAATGATACAAAATGGTAGTTGGATTAATACTGTGGAATCACATGTTTTATGAACTTGTGAATATATTACTTTACACTATATTTGTTTTCTTGTAATATAAAAACTATACTTGTGCATGTCTTTTCCAGACTACTACTTACTTGAACTATTAATTTTTTTTTTCGATACCCCACACACACAAGTGGCTTATGATCATGTTTTTGTTTCCTGCTCAATTTCACTCGATCACCAACCAATTAACTTAATTACTACTACTAAAAGCCCTGACTATATATATATATTTAAATTCTAATACTCTATATTTTTTTCAGTAAGACACAACCTCACCACCCTTATCTATTGCCACTTCATTCTCACTGCTACTATTATAAACAACCATCACCTTTGATCTTTCTTTCTTATACTCAACCTTATCAACCACTTTCTTATTATTGCTTTCAATAACCGAAAACATCAATCGAAACCATGGTGGTTCGATGTTGCCATATCAGTGTACCGATGATGTTTGATCACCAACACCACACGCCACCACCTTCTTTATTTGATCACTTTTGAACACCCTTCTCACCACCTCCTGCTCCCATGTTTCTGTTCTATTCGAAAAACCATATCATTTTTCTCTTTCTCTCTCTCATGTTGAAACTACCTTTGTTGAAATCATCCACCGCTTTCTACAATTATTTATGTTCGACAAAGCCTCAAAATCCACTTGTTGAATTCTTCAAATTGCTACAAGTACCGTGGTTCTGTTCAAGGCAATACAACCATCAAGCAACCACCATTTCATTTTCTTTTCTATCTATCTACTTCTCTCTCTCCCTCTGTAATTGTAAACCGTCACCACCTTTGGTTCATCCTATAATCTCCACCCATAACCGCCACCATCAAGAACCGTCAACAACCCATTTGCAACCACCCTATTCGACAATCACCGTTAACCACCTACACCATCATTTTCCATTTACAACGGTGAGCATACACCACCTCTCTATCTCGCTCATTTTTTTCTCTCTTTCTTGTTTAAGCCATCACCACCCATCGTGATCAACACCAAAATGAATCACTGCCACCACCATAACCAATTGTTCTACTCGTAATCTGTTTATACTTTAAGCTCATCACCATCGTGTATATTAACTACTACCACTGTTCCATATTCGCTATTGCCTATATTTCTATTTCTGTTTTGTTTCGGTGAAAAACCACTCTAGTTTCTGTTACTCTGTGCAGCTCAAAATATCATTAAATCATTGATGGATCACGTGTTTCTTCAAAATGGAAATTGTAGAAACTAAGTTGAATTCTGAAGCGAAAGCTGGGAAAGTTGCCCATATATTTTCAACAATTCATGGAAACAGGTTTAACGGTTGAAACACTTTCAAAGTGTTTTTCTTTAAAGTGCATCGAGTTTTAATTAGCTTTTATTAAAGGTAAAGTACGGGCCAAAATACTCCACTATCCATTACTATTAGGCGTTTCATATTATTATTTATGGATCATGGTATTAGGTGTAACTATAGAGGTAAAGTTATGATGTTAAGTAGTGTCATAACCCGTCCTTAACCATAAGAACAAGTTAGATAACGTATGATTTCATTGCGAGGTATTGACCTCTATATGCGACATTTTTAAAAGAACAACTGCATTTATTTTACATTACAAACCATAACTCTTATGATAATACAAGCTTTAGACAATATAAAGATGATTATCGTTTAACGATTAATCTTAGACTTACAAACTTTACATGTGATGATAACAATACGATTTCTAGCATATTTTACATTACAACTCCTCGGATATGCAGTTTTGTTTTTGACACAAATATGCATACACAAGATCTTGCTTAAATTCAACATGTTGCAGCGGAAGCTTTTAGTTATCACCTGAGAATAGACATGTTTAAAACGTCAACATAAAGTTGGTGAGATATAGGTTTAATGCCGGCAGCGATATAAATATAGACCACAAGATTTCATATGTAAACATTTTAATAAAAATATTCTAAGTGGTTGAGCACTTGGTAACCATACTTAACATTTAATCACGTCGCATATTCCCTTTATTATGAAATCTTACTACACCGTACCAAGTGTAGTCACGAAACGAAGTACTGTGCAACCGTTGAATACTGGTCGTCCAGTCCGGTTGGGGTTGTCAGGCCCGATAGATCTATCAACAGGATTCGCGTTTACAATACCGCTGTAAATAGTAGTTACCAAGCTACAGGGAAGTATGCCAGTGGTACAACTCAACGTAGAATATATTTTTCAGTTACTTGTGTCCATAACGTAAAACATAAAATACATGTATTCTCATCCCGAAATACTTAGAGTTTAAAAGTGGGACTATATACTCACTTTTGCCTTGAAGATATATATTTTGACTTGGTCTCCGGTTGATATCACGAACCTATCCATATATAATATATCAATATATTTTTATTTTAAACAATCGTCACATATATATACTTATAATACTTTTTATGTCTTCTTAGTCCGTAGTTAGTAATTTAATTTTAATGGTTCATTTTTAGGTGTTTTAATAATTAAATAAAACCCCCATCGAAATAAATAAAACCCCCATCGTATTTGTATTGGTCGGGATTAATCTTGACCCACGGTACCGGTGTTGTCAAATGACGTGTTGCGTACATAAAGTACCGGTGTTGTCAAATGACATGTTGCGTACAATCATGGGATCTTATGATTAATCTTCTCGTATTGTTTACGGGTGATCCTGAAATATATAAAATTAAATTATGAGTACATATATATAAAATATCATGTTATTTTAAAAAGATGTGATTTATTTAATTTTTCTCCAATTATTTTCGTGGCTAAACTAGTCTTGGATATCCGATTTTGTTTTGGTCATAGTTTCTTCGTTACAACTCCGTTTTCGTTGGTTCAACTTGCCACTTCCTTGGATCGAGTCCTTATTTAGGAATATGAACTGTAAATACCTTAGTTTGTATTTGAAATCACAGGTCATAGGTCAAACTTTGGTGAAACTTATGAAGTTAATCATTTTCCATCATGTAAACAACCTTAAATGATTATTTTTCTAAAAATACTTATACTTTGAGTTAAATCATGAAATTTTTATGTGTTATCATATTCATAGTAAATATAATTTTTCCAGAAAATAAACCTCCAATTTAAGGTTCAAGATAGTTTTTAATTATCCAACCCAAAACAGCCCCCGGTTGCACTCCGACGTCGTAAAAACAGTTTTTAAGGTGTTCTTTGAAAAACCAAGTTATACCTTGTTAAATTAGCATATATTTATGATATATTACAGGTCTTGAAGTATTTTAAAAGTTAAGTTAGAAGGATCTATTTAGTTTGCAAACAAGTTTGAAATCATTCAAACTATGTTCTTGTTGTTAAAATTGTATTCCATAAAATAAGATAACTATATATATATGAATCGAATAAGGTTATGAACAAAGTTACTACCTCAAGTTACTTGGACAAGATTGCTGTAAAAGAGGAGTAAAAACCTAGAACCAAAAGAATGATGGAGTTGAATGAAAAATTGGAAGTAAACTTGTGTTCTTGGAAGGATTCTTGAAGTGTTTTTGTAAGGGTTTTCTTATGGTGATTAAGTGATGTTTTTGAAGCTAGATCTTCATGGTAACTTTGCTAAATTGATTAAGGGTTTTAAGGCTTCTAAGTATGTGTGTGTTTTGGCTAGAAAGTTGAAGTAAAATGAATCAAAATGATGATCCTTGGATACTCCTTAAAAACGTGAATCAAGGGTAGACATGGACAAAATTTCAAGTTGTAATTTTATGTAATTAGTCAAGCTATCCTCCAAATTCAATTACCTTATACCTAGGGCATGAACAAGGGCTGGTTGGTGGTGATTTTATGTGTATATACTAATAGTAAATACGTATAGAAGCTAGGTATGATACGAGTACATATACCGTAGATATACGTATAGAAATCTTGTGAAAAATGGAATGAGAATTCAAATATAGCTATCTTTTGTGAATATACTTATATTGTTTTATGTATTTAAGTCCTTAAAAAGTGATTAAATACATTATATATACGATATATGTATAAACATTATAGGTCATAAGTATTTATATCAAAAAACGTTACGTATGGTTATTGTTTTGAAAACTTAAGTTAGTAGTTTCAAAATATACTTATAACTTATTGTTATTAATACAAAATGAGGTATTAAAACATTCTTAGATCATGTTAAATATGTATATATACATATATATACACAAACGTATAATTATCATATGTTATATAGTTCGTGATATCATCAGTCAAACTAGACGGTCAAACGTTGTGTAAAACTCTTTTCAAAAACATAAATCTCAACAATTTGGATTGCTTATCATGTTGGTAAGGTTTAATTTATGTAAATATTAATCTTATAAGTATAGAACGATCGAAAAAGTGCGGGTCATTACAGTACCTACCCGTTAAATAAATTTCGTCCCGAAATTTTAAAATTGTACCTATTTTGCGTCATCGAGAAACAAGTGTGGATACTTTTGTTTCATCTAATCCTCTCGTTCCCAAGTAAACTCAGGACCTCTTCGAGCATTCCAACGAACCTTAACGATCGGTATGTTGCTCTGCTTGAGCTGTTTAACTTCACGGTCCATGATTTCGATTGGTTCTTCGATGAATTGTAGTTTCTCATCGACATGGATTTCTTCAAGAGGAATGGTGAGATCTTCCTTTGCAAGACACTTCTTAAGGTTCGAGACGTGAAATGTATTATGTACTCCGGCGAGTTGTTACGGTAACTCGAGTCGATAAGCTACCGGTCCAATGCATTCGATAATCTTGAACGGGCCTACATATCTTGGGTTCAGTTTACCCCTTTTTCCGAAGCGTATTACACCTTTCCACGGTGACACCTTTAACATAACCATGTCCCCGATCTGAAACTCTAATGGTTTCCTTCGGACATCGGCGTAGCTCTTTTGGCGACTACGGGCTGTTTTCAATCTCTCCTTGATTTGTACTATCTTCTCAGTCGTTTCGTGTATGATCTCGGGACCAGTTAATTGTCGATCACCTACTTCATTCCAATAAATAGGAGATCTACACTTCCTTCCGTACAATGCTTCGAATGGCGCAACTTTAATGCTCGCATGATAACTATTATTATACGAGAATTCTGCTAATGGTAGATATTTATCCCATCCGTTTCCAAAATCGATTACACATGCCCTGAGCATGTCTTCAAGAGTCTGAATTGTTCTTTCACTCTGCCCGTCAGTTTGCGGATGATATGCGGTACTCATATCCAAACGAGTTCCTAGTGCCTCCTGTAGTGATTGCCAGAACTTTGAGGTAAATCTACTATCACGATCGGATATAATGGAAATAGGTATTCCATGCCTTGAAACAATTTCCTTTATATACAATCGTAATAGTTTCTCCATTCTATCCGTTTCCTTTATAGGCAAGAAATGTGCAAATTTGGTAAGACGATCAACTATTACCCAAATGGTGTCATAACCCCAGGCAGTCTTAGGTAACTTTGTGATGAAATCCATGGTAATACCATCCCATTTCCATTCTGGGATTTCTGGTTGTTGAAGTAACCCTGACGGCTTCTGATGTTCTGCTTTGACTTTGGAACAAGTTAAACATTCCCCAACATATGTTGCAACATTTGTCTTTAAATTAGGCCACCAATAATGCGTCTTAAGATCTTGATACATCTTTCCAACTCCAGGATGTATCGAGTATCTTGTCTTATGTGCCTCATTCAATATTAACTTCCTTAATCCACCCAACTTTGGTACCCAAATACGGTTTGCAAAATATCGAATTCCATCTTCCCGTATAACGAGTTGCTTCTCATACTTCTTCATTATTTCATTTCCTATATTTTCTTTAGTAAGTGCTTCTCGTTGAGCCTCTTTGATTTGTGAGTTGAGATTCATGCGAATTTTTATGTTCATCGCTCGTACTCGAATTGGTTCTCGTTCCTTTCTGCTTAGTGCGTCAGCCACCACATTCGCTTTCCCGGGATGATAACGAATTTCACAATCATACTCGTTTATTAACTCGACCCACCTACGTTTTCTCATGTTTAGCTGTTTCTGATCAAAAATATGTTGAAGGCTTTTATGATCAGTAAACACAGTGCATTTAACCCCATACAAGTAGTGTCTCCATATCTTCAATGCAAACACGACTGCTCCCAGTTCTAGATCATGCGTCGTATAATTCCGCTCGTGAATCTTCAATTGTCGGGATGCGTATGCAATAACTTTCTTCCGTTGCATAAGAACGCAACCAAAATCTTGTCGCGAAGCGTCACAATATATTTCAAAATCATCGTTCCCTTCTGGTAACGATAAAATAGGCGCCGTAGTTAACTTCTTCTTTAGTAATTGAAATGCACACTCCTGCTCAGAGGTCCATTCATATTTCTTCCCTTTTTGCGTTAACGCTGTCAACGGCTTAGCTATTCGGGAAAAATATTGAATAAACCTTCTATAATAACCGGCTAAACCCAAAAATTGGCGTATCTGCATTGGTGTCTTAGGAGTCTCCCATTTTTCAATGGCTTCAATTTTTGCTGGATTAACCTGAATTCCTTTGCTACTAACAACGTGTCCAAGAAATTGCACTTCTTTCAACCAGAAAGCACATTTAGAAAATTTAGCATATAGCTGTTCTTTTCTCAACAACTCTAATATCAACCTTAAATGCTGCTCATGCTCTTGCTCACTCTTGGAATAGATAAGAATATCATCAATGAAAACGATAACAAACTTATCTAAATACGGACTACAAACTCGATTCATGAGGTCTATGAATACAGCTGGCGCATTTGTCAACCCAAACGGCATGACCAAAAATTCGTAATGACCATAACGTGTCCGAAAAGCAGTTTTCGGAATGTCCTCTTCTTTGACACGTAATTGATGATAGCCCGACCTTAGGTCAATTTTCGAGTACACACATGATCCTTGCAGTTGATCAAATAAGTCGTCAATTCTCGGTAGTGGATACCGATTCTTGATAGTTAACTTATTTAATTCACGATAATCTATACACATCCTAAAAGATCCATCTTTCTTTTTAACAAATAGAATCGGAGCTCCCCACGGTGAAGTACTTGGTCGTATGAATCCACGATCCAGTAATTCTTTTAACTGACTCTGAAGTTCTTTTAACTCGGACGGTGCAAGTCTATATGGAGCACGGGCAACTGGTGCAGCTCCTGGTACTAAATCTATTTGAAATTCTACAGATCTAAATGGAGGTAATCCCGGCAACTCTTCCGGAAAAACTTCAGGAAAATCTCTTGCCACAGGCACGTCGTTGATGCACTTCTCTTTTTCTTTCTTTTCAACTTTATTAACATGTGCTAGAATAGCATAACATCCCTTTTCTAAACACTTCTTGGCTTTCAAACAGCTAATGAGTTTTATCTTTGAGTTACCCTTCTCTCCATAAATCATCACCGGCATTTTATCCTTACAAGGAATGCGAATTGCCTTCTTGGCACACACAACTTCAGCTCCTACTTTGGACATCCAGTCCATGCCGACTATTACATCAAAACTTCCTAATTCTACGGGTATCAAGTCAATTTTAAACTTTTCACCGGCTAAATTTATTTTACAATCACGACAAATTTTATCGGCTTTAATTAGTTTACCATTAGCTAACTCAATCATGTACTTAGCATCTAGAGGTAATGATGAACAATTCAATTTAGTGTAAAAATTTCTACACACGTAACTTCTATCGGCACCAGTATCAAATATAATAGATGCTGATAAGTTATTAATGGTAAACGTACCCGTAACAAGCTCCGGGTCTTCACATGC
This sequence comes from Rutidosis leptorrhynchoides, assembly GCF_046630445.1. Classification (NCBI taxonomy): domain Eukaryota; kingdom Viridiplantae; phylum Streptophyta; class Magnoliopsida; order Asterales; family Asteraceae; genus Rutidosis; species Rutidosis leptorrhynchoides. The sequence goes on along the minus strand of NC_092337.1, from coordinate 266,424,354 downwards.
CTCTATAGCATTAATAATAAATGCTCTCCCACGTGCAGGTTCGATATTCTTCTCTGGATTCGGGCACTGGCTCTTATAGTGACCTTGTTTTCCACACCCATAACAAGTAATGGTAGCCAAAGCAGTTCTATTTGCATTGGTGGCAGGAGTCTTGGTACCATTTGTATTTGTAACGAGAGCCCTACAATCTTCAGCAAGATGACCCTTTCGATTACATTTGTTGCATACCACATTACAGTAGCCAGAGTGATGTTTGTGGCATCGGTTACATAAAGGATTTTGTCCTTTGTAACCAAAACTTAAACCACTACCCGCACCTTGCGTGATTTCTTGTTTCTTAAAAGATTGTTGTTGGTTACCTCGATCATAATTTCCATTCCACTTTCTTTTGTTACCTGATACCTTCACATGAGTATTGGATACTTTCTTATCCATGATGACCTGATCCATTAGCTCGTTTGCCATGGTTACAGCTTCATGAATTGTCTTAGGTTTCGATGCTGTAACATTTGCCTTGACCTTTTTGGGCAAACCATCTTTGTACATTTCAATCTTCCGTTCTTCGGTTGGAACCAATTCAGGACATAGCAAAACTAATTCCATGAATCACTGATTGTAGTTGGTGATTTCAGTACCAACAACCTTCAGGCTTCGTAATTCATTTTCCAGCTTCCTAACCTCATTCCTTGGACAATACTCGTTGATTAACATTATTTTGAATTCTTCCCATGGAGTATCATAAGCTACATCTCCTCCTACAGCCTTCACATAATTTTTCCACCACGTGAGTGCACTATCTTGTAAAGTGCACGATGCATACTTGGTCATGTCCTTTTCAACACAACCACTGATTTTAAACACAGTCTCCATCTTTTCTATCCACCGGGTTAAACCGATCGGTCCTTCTGTTCCACTGAATGATGAGGGCTTGCAAGCTTGAAAAGTTTTGTAGGTGCATCCTACACGAGGATTTGGGTTAACTACAGCAGCTCTTGCAGCCTCGACCCATAACATTCTGTCGTTCACTCGCTGGTTGATGAATTCCTCGACTTCTTGTTCCGTCATTCGATTCAATCGCGCCATATTCTTCTATAAGAATGAAAAGAAAATAATTATTCACATGGAATATTATAGATGTAGTGTATATTTACAGTACATTATAGCTTATTAATAATATGAACCAGGTATTATTATAAAAGCCTTTTCTTCTTATTAGCGTTTTATAATTATATCTAGGGTAGTACCTACCCGTTAATGTCCATACTTAATAGCTTAGTACAGAACCAATTACTACCATCTAAATAATACTTAACCATGGAAAATTATTGCATTTCATACTTCACTATTTTACATATGCTTATCTTACATCGAACATTAAGCAAACCACACTAATAATATTATACAAAACATTATATGATCCCATGGTTTAATACGGCAGTGCATCGTTTGGTCTATTTTCTAGGACGTTTAGGTTCAAAGAATCGCTTAACGCTTATCCTAGCTGTCTGCCTATATTTTGGCTGTGGGGCTGAAGAACTGGATGCCGGGATAGAACGAATAGGAATAGCGGGAATAGGGGTTGTAGTGTCTAGTGGAGTTGGTGCCACATCATCCTCACTAAACTCGGGATTTGAATTTTCTAATTCATTAGCCTTTCGTTTCTTTCCTAGTTCGAACTTGTCTTTTGTAATTTCCTGTATTTCTTCCTCGGTTTCACTTTCCTCCTCGGGTTCACTTTCCGGGTTCTCTATAGTCGGTTCATCCGGAATTTGTGAGTCTTCCCCAAAGATATTATTTTCGTCATCGGATAGGTTAATGACTGGAACACCATCTGAAGATTCTGGTTCGGAGTCGCTGAATGTGATAACAAGTTTTGAGCCCGACATCTATCACACAACAACTAACCCATTAGTACTACATAATATTTACATATAAATTTTAACCAACAATGATAAGCAATGGTTTTTAAATCAGACCCGGTCAAAGTCCAGACTTACTAATGTATCCTAACGACTTATCAATTAGACACACTAATGCAAACCTGGTTCGCTAAGACCACCGCTCTGATACCACATGTCATAACCCGTCCTTAACCATAAGAACAAGTTAGATAACGTATGATTTCATTGCGAGGTATTGACCTCTATATGCGACATTTTTAAAAGAACAACTGCATTTATTTTACATTACAAACCATAACTCTTATGATAATACAAGCTTTAGACAATATAAAGATGATTATCGTTTAGCGATAATCTTAGACTTACAAACTTTACATGTGATGATAACAATACGATTTCTAGCATATTTTACATTACAACTCCTCGGATATACAGTTTTGTTTTTGACACAAATATGCATACACAAGATCTTGCTTAAATTCAACATGTTGCAGCGGAAGCTTTTAGTTATCACCTGAGAATAGACATGTTTAAAACGTCAACATAAAGTTGGTGAGATATAGGTTTAATGCCGGCAGCGATATAAATATAGACCACAAGATTTCATATGTAAACATTTTAATAAAAATATTCTAAGTGGTTGAGCACTTGGTAACCATACTTAACATTTAATCACGTCGCATATTCCCTTTATTATGAAATCTTACTACACCGTACCAAGTGTAGTCACGAAACGAAGTACTGTGCAACCGTTGAATACTGGTCGTCCAGTCCGGTTGGGGTTGTCAGGCCCGATAGATCTATCAACAGGATTCGCGTTTACAATACCGCTGTAAATAGTAGTTACCAAGCTACAGGGAAGTATGCCAGTGGTACAACTCAACGTAGAATATATTTTTCAGTTACTTGTGTCCATAACGTAAAACATAAAATACATGTATTCTCATCCCGAAATACTTAGAGTTTAAAAGTGGGACTATATACTCACTTTTGCCTTGAAGATATATATTTTGACTTGGTCTCCGGTTGATATCACGAACCTATCCATATATAATATATCAATATATTTTTATTTTAAACAATCGTCACATATATATACTTATAATACTTTTTATGTCTTCTTAGTCCGTAGTTAGTAATTTAATTTTAATGGTTCATTTTTAGGTGTTTTAATAATTAAATAAAACCCCCATCGTATTTGTATTGGTCGGGATTAATCTTGACCCACGATACCGGTGTTGTCAAATGACGTGTTGCGTACATAAAGTACCGGTGTTGTCAAATGACGTGTTGCGTACAATCATGGGATCTTATGATTAATCTTCTCGTATTGTTTACGGGTGATCCTGAAATATATAAAATTAAATTATGAGTACATATATATAAAATATCATGTTATTTTAAAAAGATGTGATTTATTTAATTTTTCTCCAATTATTTTCGTGGCTAAACTAGTCTTGGATATCCGATTTTGTTTTGGTCATAGTTTCTTCGTTACAACTCCGTTTTCGTTGGTTCAACTTGCCACTTCCTTGGATCGAGTTATTCTTTAAGAATATGAACTGTAAATACCTTAGTTTGTATTCGAAATCACAGGTCATAGGTCAAACTTTGGTGAAACTTATGAAGTTAATCATTTTCCATCATGTAAACAACCTTAAATGATTATTTTTCTAAAAATACTTATACTTTGAGTTAAATCATGAAATTTTTATGTGTTATCATATTCATAGTAAATATCATTTTTCCAGAAAATAAACCTCCAATTCAAGGTTCAAGATAGTTTTAAATTATCCAACCCAAAACAGCCCCCGGTTGCACTCCGACGTCGTAAAAACAGTTTTTAAGGTGTTCTTTGAAAAACCAAGTTATACCTTGTTAAATTAGCATATATTTATGATATATTACAGGTCTTGAAGTATTTTAAAAGTTAAGTTAGAAGGATCTATTTAGTTTCCAAACAAGTTTGAAATCATTCAAACTATGTTCTTGTTGTTAAAATTGTATACCATAAAATAAGATAACTATATATATATATATATGAATCGAATAAGGTTATGAACAAAGTTACTACCTCAAGTTACTTGGACAAGATTGCTGTAAAAGAGGAGTAAAAACCTAGAACCAAAAGAATGATGGAGTTGAATGAAAAATTGGAAGTAAACTTGTGTTCTTGGAAGGATTCTTGAAGTGTTTTTGTAAGTGTTTTCTTATGGTGATTAAGTGATGTTTTTGAAGCTAGATCTTCATGGTAACTTTGCTGAATTGATTAAGGGTTTTAAGGCTTCTAAGTATGTGTGTGTTTTGGCTAGAAAGTTGAAGTAAAATGAATCAAAATGATGATCCTTGGATACTCCTTAAAAACGTGAATCAAGGGTAGACATGGACAAAATTTCAAGTTGTAATTTTATGTAATTAGTCAAGCTATCCTCCAAATTCAATTACCTTATACCTAGGGCATGAACAAGGGCTGGTTGGTGGTGATTTGATGTGTATATACCAATAGTAAATACATATAGAAGCTAGGTATGATACGAGTACATATACCGTAGATATACGTATAGAAATCTTGTGAAAAATGGAATGAGAATTCAAATATAGCTATCTTTTGTGAATATACTTATATTGTTTTATGTATTTAAGTCCTTAAAAAGTGATTAAATACATTATATATACGATATATGTATAAACATTATAGGTCATAAGTATTTATATCAAAAAACGTTACGTATGGTTATTGTTTTGAAAACTTAAGTTAGTAGTTTCAAAATATACTTATAACTTATTGTTATTAATACAAAATGAGGTATTAAAACATTCTTAGATCATGTTAAATATGTATATATACATATATATACACAAACGTATAATTATCATATGTTATATAGTTCGTGATATCATCGGTCAAACTAGACGGTCAAACGTTGTGTAAAACTCTTTTCAAAAACATAAATCTCAACAATTTGGATTGCTTATCATGTTGGTAAGGTTTAATTTATGTAAATATTAATGTTATAAGTATAGAACGATCGAAAAAGTGCGGGTCATTACAAGTAGTAAAGAAAATGAAGATGATGATTGATGAGGACATGGAAAGAACCAAATATCCCAATTGATATTTCCTGTGGGCGGCTACTAGTACGTACTCGTGCATAAATCTAAAATTTATGGACTCCAACAATTTTAGGCTTGATTAATTGGAATTGGGCTTCTTTTGTTTTATAATTGGGCCATGGTTGATTAGTGTGATTGAGCCTAAATATTCAGTTGGAATGCTGCTGCTACACTTTTTATTTCTGTTGTATTAGACGTGAATGGTGGTGATGTCTAGAAATACTATGATGATCCAGATATGATGAACGGAGAAGGAGATAACAATGGAAGTTTGATGTTAAATGATAACGAAGATAATGATAATAAATGTTAACCATGAAGATAATGAGTGAAGATTTTAAAGATGATGATGATGGAGAATAAATGGGTTTTAGAGGAGAATTATGAAAACAAATAGATACTAGATATATAGATATTAGGTTCGGATATTTTCAGAAAAACAGAGATGGTGCATTGATTAAGGATGTTATTGGGTTAGCGGGACGTCGCGGGTTCAAACCCGGACTTGGGCATTTTTTTAAGGACTACTTCTTTGAGGTAGTTATTTATTTATTTACTTATCATTATTATTATTATTCTTATCATCATTATTATTATAGTTATTAAAATAAATGTTAATAATATTTATTAGTAAAATCATTATTTTTATAGTTATTATTATTAGTAGTATTATTATCATTATCATTATCATTATCATTAATATTGTTATTATATTTATCATTATTATTATTATTATTATTATTATTATTATTATTATTATTATTATTATTATTATTATTATTATTTTTATTATTATTATTATTATTATTATTATTATTATTATTATTATTATTAGTATTATTATTATTATTATTATTATTATTATTTTTATTATTATTATTATTATTATTATTATTATTACTACTTTTATATTAACAATATTATTATAACAAATAAATATTTTCTATATAAGAGTATATATATATTACAACTACCATAATATTACATATAATTATATATATTAAGAAATTTATATAAATATTTACATATAACAAATTATTGATTTTAAATATAATATTAAACTATATAAATACTAACTATTTTAAATTTATACAAATTAAATAAATAAAATATATAATTTAAGATATAATATATGAATTTATTTGATTACAATTATATGTGTTAATATATATATATATATATATATATATATATATATATATATATATATATATATATATATATATATATATATATATATATAAATGATATAGGTTCGTGAATCCGAGGCCAACCCTGCATTGTTCCGTATCGTCGTACGAATATTTTTACTATAAAATATTGTAGAGTGAGTTTCATTTGCTCCCTTTTTAAATGCTTTTGCAATATATATTTTTGGGACTGAGAATACATGCGCTGCTTTTATAACTGTTTTACGAAATAGACATAAGTAAATTAAACTACATTCTATGGCTGGATTATTAAATCGAATATGCCCCATTTTTAGTCTGGTAATCTAAGAATTAGGGAACAGACACCCTAATTGACACGAATCCTAAAGATAGATCTATTGGGCCCAACAAGCCCCATCCAAAGTACCGGATGCTTTAGTACTTCGAATTTATCATGTCCGAAGGGAGTCCCGGAATGATATGGGATATTCTATATCCATCTTGTTAAGGTCGGTTACCAGGTGTTCACCATATGAATGATTTTTGTCTCTATGTATGGGACGTATATTTATGAGAAATGGAAAATCTTGTGGTCTTTTAAAATTATGGAATTGATTGATTATGATAAACTAATGAACTCACCAACCTTTTGATTGACACTTGAAAGCATGTTTATTCGCAGGCTTGAAAGAAATCTTCCGCTGTGCATTTGCTCATTTTAGAGATATTACTTGGAGTCATTCATGACATATTTCAAAAGACGTTGCATTCGAGTCGTTGAGTTCATCAAGATTATTATTAAATCAATTTTAGTTGGATATATTATGAAATGGTATGCATGCCGTCAACTTTCGATGAAATGAAAGTTTGTCTTTTAAAAACGAATGCAATGTTTGTAAAATGTATCATATAGAGGCCAATTACCTTGCGATGTAATCATATGTTATTTTATTCTTCCTTATGGATTAGGATGGGTCGCTTCATGTGGTATCAGAGCGGTGGTCTTAGCGAACCAGGTCTTGCATTAGTGTGTCTAACTGATAGTTGTTTAGATGCATTAGTGGGTCTGGACTTCGACCGTGTCTGCATGTCAAAAGTTTAGCTTATCATTTCATGTCGAAAATTACCTACTTATCATCCTTAGGAAATTACCTGCTTATCATTCTTAGTCTAGACACATCTTACTGCATTGATTGAATGAATAGTGTATAGGCAAAATTCATATCTTAGCGTATCTGTTAGTGTAGACTTTATCTGATACGTTTCCTTAATTTCCTCCATAATCTACGGGATCTTCTGTACTATATTAGATATTCTATATAACTAGAATATTATCCGATAACTGAAAATTATTTCATATCGAAAATCCTCTAACTAATTATAAGAGATGGATCCTACACCTAGCTTGGATTCCATTAGTTCCGGAAGCAATTTCGAGATGCGTATTGAAGTAGACTCCGAAATCAATGAACCCAAAGTGTCTCCACCGTTTAGCTATTTTTCTTTCTGGAGGAGATGGGGGTGGGTCCGAGACTTACTCACTCGATGGAGAAATGAAGAAGGCGAGCCCTACCGCGAACCAAACTTACCTCCTAACATTGGAGAAAATGATGTACTTGTGACGACCCGAAAATTTGCGACCAAATTTAAACTTGATCTTAATATAATTTCGACACTATAAGCAAAGTTTGTAAAGATGAGTCTCAAGAATTTTTGAACTGTTATCTTGCAATCATTTAACTTCGACTATTCCCGACGATTCACGAACAACTATTTGTAAATAGATACATATATATGAATATAATTTGAAATATTATATGATTTAGTTATTAGAATTTATTATGTAAAATAAAATAAAATGTGATCCTATAATAATTACTATTTAAAATATATCAATATATATTTAGTTGAAGTATATTAAATATATATATGTGATTTCGAATTTATTTAGTAAACGACGGTGAGACTCATTTATCATTCGATTGGTATTAAACAAGTTAAAAATGAACTTATGTGGTTTTAAAAATGAACGTTCATCCAAAAATAAGTTATAGCTTTGTTAAAATTATATTTAGAATCTATTTGGTAAAATTTAATACTCCATACATATTAAATGGAACAGAAAACAAATAATTAATGAACCACGATATATCACTTCGTGTAAATCAGTTGGTAGAAACAATCCAAAACTTAGGCTGCTGTACTATGATTAAATTGATCTTTCTCCACTAGCACGTTTAATTTAATTAGGATTATTATTTGATATTATAATTTTGATTATATTATTTATATTATTATAACATGTCAATTTACGACTGCTATACTGTACCTGATTGTAGTTTAATTGAGTTTACCATTTGTTTCTGTTTCCTATCAACTCTTACTTTTTAATTATTATTATTATTATTATTATTATTATTATTATTATTATTATTATTATTATTATTATTATTATTATTATTATTATTATTATTATATATTGTAATTATTATTATATTACTATTAATATTAATTTAGGTTGTGTACTGCCTTATAAGAGAAATAATGGATCCGTGGGGTTTATTACATCCGTGACCTTGATGACAACCCACAACTTTTGTCTTTGCATTATATCGATTTCCATATAATATATATCTTTGCACTTACACATATAGATACATGAACCTACAATACTATATTAATCTACCACTTTAATGATTCTTCATCGCCCATCACTTGAGAACCACCATCGTCCAACATCATAACTTTGGCACCTTAATTAAAAACCCACCA